>NC_053023.1:556437861-556737861 GCF_003073215.2 Triticum urartu
ATGCATACATATGTAGTATAGCTCCTTGCTTGCGAGTACTTTGGATGAGTACTCACGGTTGCTTTCTCCCTCTTTTCCCCCTATCCCTTCTACCTGGTTGCCGCAACCAGATGTTGGAGCCCAGGAGCCAGACGCCACCTTCGACGACGACTCCTACTACACCGGAGGTGCCTACTACTACGTGATGCCCGCTGACGACGACCAGGAGTAGTTAGGAGGATCCCAGGCAGGAGGCCTGCGCCTCTTTCGATCTGTATCCCAGTTTGTGCTAGCCTTCTTAAGGCAACTTGTTTAACTTATGTCTGTACTCAGATATTGTTGCTTCCGCTGACCGTCTATGATCGAGCTCTTGTATTCGAGCCCTCGAGGCCCCTGGCTTGTAATATGATGCTCGTATGACTTATTTTATTTGTAGAGTTGTGTTGTGATATCTTCCCGTGAGTCCCTGATCTTGATCGTACACGTTTGCGTGTATGTTTAGTGTACGATTAAATCGGGGGCGTCACAACCACAAAAACCTAATTCCACCGCCGCAACCTTCTGTACCCATGAGATCCCATCTTGGGGCCTTTTTTTGGTGCTCCATCGGAGGGGGCATTGATCACGGAGGGCTTCTACATTGATAACCCACAAGTATAGGGGATCGCAACAGTTTTCGAGGGTAGAATATTCAACCCAAATTTATTGATTCGACACAAGGGAAGCCAAAGAATATTCTCAAGTATTTGCAGCTGGGTTGTCAATTCGACCACACCTGGATAACTTAATATCTGCAGTAAGGTATTTAGTAGCAAAGTAATATGATAGTAGTGGTAACGGTGGCAAAAGTAACGGTAGTAGTTTTGGTTTTATAGTGATTGTAACAGTAGCAACGGAAAAGTAAATAAGCAAAGAACAATATATGGAAAAGCTCGTAGGCAATGGATTGGTGATGGAGAATTATGCTGGATGCGATTATTCATGCAACAGTTATAACATAGGGTGACACACAACTAGCTCCAGTTCATCAACGTAATGTAGGCATGTATTCCGAATATAGTCATACGTGCTTATGGAAAAGAACTTGCATGACATCTTTTGTCCTACCCTCCCGTGGCAGCGGGGTCCTATTGGAAACTAAGGGATATTAAGGCCTCCTTTTAATAGAGTACCGGACCAAAGCATTAACACATAGTGAATACATGAACTCCTCAAACTACGGTCATCATCGGGAGTGGTCCCGATTATTGTCACTTCGGGGTTGCCGGATCATAACACATAGTAGGTGACTATAGACTTGCAAGATAGGATCAAGAATTCACATATATTCATGAAAACATAATAGGTTCGGATCTGAAATCATGCCACTCGGGCCCTAGTGACAAGCATTAAGCATAACAAAGTCATAGGAACATCAATCTTAGAACATAGTGGATACTAGGGATCAAACCCTAACAAAACTAACTCGATTAAATGATAGATCTCATCCAACCCATCACCGTCCAGCAAGCCTACGATGGAATTACTCACACACGGCGGTGAGCATCATGGAATTGGTGATGGAGGAAGGTTTTTGACTATGTACTACAAGGCAACAGCCTCACAGTCTTTTATTAAACCACAGAGCCAAAGTGCACAAAGTTACAAAGTTAAGGGAGAGGAGGAGAGAGTAATACTTACAAAAGAAATGATTAGGGTAAGGAAGCTATCCAAGAGATTAGACTATTCCTATATTTACATTTTATTCTATGTGCTAAAAGAGAAATGTCATGCAAAAAATTCCTCCTCCATGCCCTGAAAGAAGTTGATTCATTCCTGAAGATCTTCCCATTTCTTTGTGTCCAAATATTCCAAGTGGCAGTGAATACTATCTCTGAGAAAAAGGATGTCCAAAATCCCTCCTAGCATCAGAAGCCATGTCATAAGTGGTCTGGTTTGGTTGAGGACTCCATGAAATACCCAGGTAATTCCAGATACGCTGGCTAAAATTGCAAGCGAAGAAGAGATGTGTTCTGTCCTCATGTGATGCCAAGTGACATAGAACACAAGTGTCATCCTGGATAATCCAATGCCGCCGTTGCATCATGTCTCTAGTGTTTAGGCGATCCATCAAAAGGAGCCACCCAAAAACCTTAAACTTCAGAGTACAAGAACATTTCCAAATCCACCTGAATATGGGATTAACCACTGTGTCCGAAAAGCATGACAAGTAATAAATCCTGGACTGGTAGTCCCCAAACTTGGAAGGCCATTTCCAGACATCATTTTCCCCATCTTGAAGATTAACCATAGTAAGCAACGCCTGTAGTTGATTAAACTCCTCAAAGGCCTCAGTAGACAGTGGCAGGTGGAGATTGTCAGTTGGGTCTGGTAGCTCTAGAATGTTCTTGACTGTTAGAGTGTCATCGATCACAAAGGAGTGGAGCCTCGGAAACTGATGTTGCATGGTAACCGTATTGTTGCCAAGTTGCCAACGGTCAAGCCAGAAGATCACCGTATCTCCCGATCGAACTAGTGGAACTGCCAACTTGCAAAACTTATCATACAGCTTGAAAACATCTCTCCACCAGAAAGAACCACAGCTTTGCGTGACTTGGCGGGGGTGCAGAGGCGTAATAAGTGTCCCAAATAAGAGATACCCATGGTACGTCCATCTTATTGAAGAACTTAAAAAGATGTTTGATGAGCAAGGCATCGTTTTGAATGCTCAAGTCCATAACTCCCAGACCACCAAAAGATTTAGGACGACATACCAAGTCCCAAGCCGCCAAAGATTGCCGGGGCGTATCCATGTTCCCTCTCCACAAGCATTGCCGCATAATCCGCTCAATCTGCTTCAAGATGCCCCGCGGTAGCGAAAGGGTGCACAAGAAATATATTGGCATAGAACTAAGGACAGATTGTAAAAGTTGGAGCCGGCTTCCTTGATTCAAGAGACAAGAGGATGCAGATAATCGTCTCCCAATACGATCCACCAAAGGCAACAAATCATAAATTGTTGGCCGGGAAGTACCCATTGGTAGGCCCAGGTAAGTGAATGGCATGGAACCAACATCACATCCAAGCAAGGCAGCAACACGCGTGCCCTCGTCATCAGTCATATTGATGGGTATCAAATAGGACTTACTGAAATTCACCCTTAGTCCGGTTGATTGGGCAAACACTTCAAGCATTTCTTTGAATGCAATGAGCTGGCTATCAATAGCAGGAAGAACTATGAGTGTATCGTCAGCATATTGTACGATCGGATTGTCCATCGACGTAGTTGGGATTGGCAAGGTGAGAATATTCCTGGAGCACATCTCGTTTACAACAGATTGTAGTAAGTCCACCGCGATCACAAAGAGTAAGGGAGATAGCGGATCACCTTGGCAAACTCCTGAGCGGCAGACAAAGTGGTTACCATGCACTCCATTCAAAAGAACCGAAGAGGAGCCTGTGGACAGAATGCTGTCAATCAGTAGACAAAGTCCTCCTTCAAAATAGGCCAACATTTCTTTAACAAAAGCCCGATAAACCTATCTGGTCCCGGAGCACGATCAGTAGGCATATTCTTAATTATCGTATCCACCTCAGAATCAGTGAACGGTAAAGACAACTCCTCTAGACCATCAATTCGGGTAATTAATGTGTCTAGGTCAAAACCCATCTGAATGCCTTTTGATTGGCCCATTCACTGATTAAAATCAGCCCAGAACATTCCCGCCAACTGTTGATGGTCCGTGACCACATCCCCCTCCATAGACTTGATCGAGGAGATAGTATTCCTACGGAATCTTTCCGTAGCCATGGCATGAAATTTTTTTGAATTCTCTTCTCCAACTTTGATGTTTCTGATCGTGCAACGCTGCTTCCAATAGATAAATTGCCAATGTAAGATATCCTCAAGATGCAATTTAACAATTCTACGAAAATTGAACTCCGGCCAACTCAAAGGCCTAATTTCCTCTAGATTATCCAGGAAAATAATAACTTTATTACAATCAGCAATTAAAGTGTTGACTGTGGACAGGTTTAAATGCCATTTCTTGAGAGCATATCGGAGGTACTTAAACTTAGCCGAAATAGTTAATGCAATCGATGATTTTACCACTGGCCTATTCCAAACTTCAGCAACACAGTCAGCAAACCCGGGAAAATCCACCCAATAATTCTTAAAGCGGAAAACCTTTGCCTTGGGGATACAAGTGGCAATCGAGACCACACACGGCACATGGTCGGAGGCAATGCGTGCAAGTGGAAAAACCATTGTGTTGGGGTGGTCTCATGTCCAAGTAACCAAAGTGAAAAACCAATCTATCTGTTCTAGAAGCGGTGAGGTTTGCATATTCAACCAAGTATATTGACGCCCCTTGATTGGCAACTCAACAAGTCCCAAATGACCAATTATCTCATTAAACAAGAAGATATCGTTAACATCACCTCCCGGAAGATTGCGGTTCTCCAACGATCTCATGAAGTTTAAGTCACCGAAAAGCAGCCAGTTCTGACCAAACCGAATATCAAGATTATATAACCATTGGACAAATTCATCACGGGCAGGGCCTTGACACGGGCCATAAACAGAGACTAGAGACCAAGTTTCTAAGGTATGTTTGGATTTAAACTCCACAATTATCCCGTAGGATTTGGACTCGGTTAAAGAACCTATGAAAAAGGATGAATTCCAAACGACCACCATCCCAGCAGACGCACCAGCCGAAGGTACGTAAACAAAATTATCAAAACGCCTTGGGCAAAACTTCCTAATGAATCGCTGATCCATTTGCATGCATTTAGTTTCCTGAAGACAGACAACAGAACAACCACTTTCATCGATCTTCTGCCTAACTGCAAGCTGACGTGCTTCAGCATTGAGGCCACGAACATTCCAACATAGCACCTTCCACTCCTTAAATCTTGTCTGATTCATTACAAACCAAAAGTAAAAGCATAGTAAATAGGTCACGCAATGACCTACACCGACCCACACAGCAGACAAGCATCACATAGTTCTCAACAAGAAAAGAAAGATAAATGGCGATTATGGTACGCCATAGACCAGAACACTGCAGGAAGTAACTAATCATCAGAACCCCGGCTGCTGCTGGACTTGGTCGGATCAGCAACAAGCTTATCCATAGAGATCTTCTCAGGTGCAATGCGAAGACGGGCGCCAATGCGTTGAAGATCTGCAATAGCAGTTGGTGGTGGCACAGAAGGACTGTTCTCAGACTGGGAGTTGCTGGTCTTGCGCTTCTTCAAAGTATGAGACTTCTTGTGAGAAATACCACTAGTTACTTTGTGGTAGCCATCACGGAGAGCGCTCAGATGTGCACTCAGGCACAGCAGAGAGGAAGGTTGATGATGACGATGGAGACGGATTCCCCTCTCCGGAGCCCTAAACGGACTCCAGACCAGCCCTCCCGAGAGAGTTTAGGGCTTGGCGGTGGCTCCGTATCGTAAAACGCGATGAATCCTTCTCTCTGATTTTTTCTCCCCGAACACGAATATATGGAGTTGGAGTTGAGGTCGGTGGAGCATCAGGGGGGCCACGAGGCAGGGGGCACGCCCCCACCCTCGTGGACAGGGTGTGGGCCCCCTAACATGGATCTTTCTTCCAGTATTTTTATATATTCCAAAAATAATCTCTGTTGATTTTCAGGTAATTCCGAGAACTTTTATTTGTGCACAAAAATAACACCATGGCAATTCTGCTGAAAACAACGTCACTCCGGGTTAGTTCCATTCAAATCATGCAAGTTAGAGTCCAAAACAAGGGCAAAAGTGTTTGGAAAAGTAGATACGACAGAGACGTATCAACTCCCCCAAGCTTAAACCTTTGCTTGTCCTCAAGCAATTCAGTTGATAAACTGAAAGTGATAAAGAAAAACTTTTACAAACTCTGTTTTCTCTTGTTGTTGTAAATATGTAAAGCTAGCATTCAAGTTTTCAGCAAAGATTATGAACTAACCATATTCACAATAACATTTAGGTCTCATGTTTACTCATATCAATGGCATAATCAACTAGCGAGCAATAATAATAAATATCGGATGACAACACTTTCTCAAAACAATCATAATATGATATAACAAGATGGTATCTCGCTAGCCCTTTATGAGACCGCAAAACATAAATGCAGAGCACCTTTAAAGATTAAGGACTGACTAGACATTGTAATTCATGGTAAAAGAGATCCAGTCAAGTCATACTCAATGTAAACTAATAGTAATGGATGCAAATGGCAGTGGTGCTCTCCAACTGGTGCTTTTTAATAAGAGGAGGATGACTCAACATAAAAGTAAATAGATAGGCCCTTCGCAGAGGGAAGCAGGGATTTGTAGAGGTGCCAGAGCTCGGTTTTGAAATAGATATGAATAATATTTTGAGCGGTATACTTTCATTGTCAACATAACAACCGAGAGATCTCGATATCTTCCATGCTACACACATTATAGGCGGTTCCTAAACAGAATGGTAAAGTTTATACTCCCCCTCCACCAATAAGCATCAATCCATGGCTTGCTCGAAACAACGAGTGCCTCCAACTAACAAGAGTCCCGGGGGAGTTTTGTTTGCAGTTATTTTGATTTAAATTGCATAAAGCATGGGACTGAGCATCCCGATGACCAGCCATTTTCTCATGAGTGAGGAGCGGAGTCCACTCCTCTTGAGAATAACCCGCCTAGCATGGAAGATACAGACATCCCAGTTGATACATGAGCTATTCGAGCATACAAAACAGAATGTTTATTTGAAGGTTTACAGTTTGGCACATACAAATTTACTTGGAACGGCATGTAGATACCGTATATAGGTAGGTATGGTGGACTCATATGGAACAACTTTGGGGTTTATGGAGTTGGATGCACAATCAGTATTCCCGCTTAGCACAAGTGAAGGTTAGAAAAAGACTGGGAAGAGACCAGCTAGAGAGCGACAACAGTCATGAACATGCATTAAAATTAATCAGGACCGAATGCAAGCATGAGTAGGATATAATTCACCATGAACATAAATATCATAGAGGCTATGTTGATTTTGTTTCAACTACATGCGTGAACATGTGCCAAGTCAAGCCACTCGAATCGTTCAAAGGAGGATACCACCCTATCATACCACATCACAACCATTTTAATAGCATGTTGGCACGCAAGGTAAACCATTATAAGCTCCTAGCTAATTAATCATGACATAAGTGACTACAATCTCTAATTGTCATTACAAATATGTTTCTTTCATAATAGGCTGAATCAGGAATGATGAACTAATCATATTTACGAAAACAAGAGAGGTCGAGTTCATACCAGCTTTTCTCATCTCAATAAGTTCATCATATAATCATCATTATAGCCTTTCACTTGCACGACCGAATAGTGTGGATAATAATAATAGTGCACGTGCATTGGACTAAGCTGGAATCTGCAAGCATTCAATTCAAGAGATAAGACAAGGTAATATGGACTCTTTGTTAGATCAACAATAATGCATATGAGAGCCACTCAACATTTTTATTATGGTCTTCTCCTCTCGACCCCCAAAGGAAAGAAAAGAAACAAAACTATTTACACGGGAAAGCTCCCAACAAGCAAAAGAAGAACGAGAAATATTTTTGGATGTTCTTTTTAATTACTACTACTACAGGCATGGAAAGTAAACTAGCTAAAAGCTACAACTAATTTTTTTGGTTTTTTCTTAAGGTTTATTAAACACACAAGAAGAAATCATAAAAAGGAAATAAACTATTATGGATGATACAATGAAAAAGTATGAACACCGACAACTAGCATGAGTGTGTCAACATGAATGTAATGTCGGTGAGAAGTACGTACTCCCCCAAACTTAGGCTTTTGGCCTAAGTTGGTCTACTACCATGGCTGGGCTGGCGGATATCCAAAGTTGTAGTTGGGGTCGTACTGAGACGCATCAGCTACTGCGTGAAGAGCTGCAGCATGGAGGCAGGCTGCCTCCGTCCTCCTCTCGTACTCGGTCGCCTCCTCCCTGGTTATAACATATCTCCCTTTTGCCTGAAAGTCAAAGAAAGCGGGAGCAGGGAGAGCGACTTGATAGGGGCGTCGTCTGTCAAAGATTAGTTGGTACTGGAGGGACTGGTCGTTCCTCTCAACAAACTGATGACGAACCATAGCATCATAATCTAGATAAGAAGGAGGCAACTCAATATCATCTCCACATAGGGGTATCTCAAGAAAGTTAGCTATACGAGTTGCATAAATTCCACCAAAGAAATCTCCATGAATACTATTATTATGCAACCTACGTGCAACGATAGCCCCCAAGTTGTATTGTTTATCTCCTAAAACAACGCTCGTGAGAATGCTAAGATCCGGTACACACATGTGACATGCTTCATCTTTACCATTTATGCACCTTCCTATGAAGAGAGCAAAATAATGTATAGCGGGAAAATGAATGCTCCCTATGGTGGCTTGTGTTACATCTCTAGATTCCCCCCACAGTTATACTAGCAAGAAAGTCTCTATATTCAGATTTGCGAGGTTCACTAACATTACCCCACTGTGGGAGTTTACAAGCAGTGTTAAAATCTTCTAAGTCCATGGTATAAGATTTATCATAAAGATCAAACATGACAGTTTGAGAATTGCGTGATGATGAAAATTCAAACCTTCTCACAAAGGAATCAGTGAGGTAGTGGTACTGGTGGTACTTATCTGCCATGAAGCCCTTATGATCGGAATTACGCACATATGCTTAAAATTCCTCCTTGATTCTTGCTCGAACCATGAAGTCCTCTGACGGCCATTCACAAGGCCGCACTTGAGCGTCCCTCGGTGGTTCATCGTCCGGCTCACGCATTGCGGGCCTGGGTCCTTGCTTCCTTGAAGAACCACCTTGGTACATTTTCCTAAACATATTTCCTCCTCTGAAAAATTTCTGAATTTTTTAGTAACTTTAAAATAAAAGTGAACCAAACTCAACAAAATTGATAGCAACTACTCCTACAAGTGCCTAGAGGCAATATCATGCATTAAAACTAATTTTGACCATATAAATTTGACATGCAAGCTCAAGAACGGCCACCTAAGCAGCAAAAATTTGCAATGAATAGAGCACTAGAACAAAAACTAATTGGACCATTGAGGAGTCACATACCAAAGAACAATCCCCCAAAGCAGTTTTGTGAATGGAGCTTTGAGCTAGGAGATTGAAAATGGCAGCAAGATGAGCTAGAACTCGTGCTTGAGTCGGTTAGTGATTTTTTGGGGAGGAAGAAGGAGTGTGTGGTGGCTGTAATAAGTGGAGGGGAGCCACCATGGGCCCATGAGGTAAGGGCGCGCCCAGGGGGGTGGGCGCGCCCTCCACCCTCGTGGGCACATGGCTGCTCCCCCTGCTATGTTTTCAGTGCCAGATATTCTCAAATATTCCAGAAAAAATCATATTTAATTTTTAGGGCATTTGGAGAACTTTTATTTTCGGGGTATTTTTTTATTGCATGGATAATTCAGAAAACAGACAGAAAAATACTAATTTTGCTTTAGTCAATATAAATAACAGAAAGTAAAAAGAGGGTACAGAGAGTTATGTTTTCTAAATTCATCCATCTCATGCTCATCAAAAGGAATCCACTAACAAGGTTGATCAGGTCTTATTGACAAACTCATTTCGAATAACATGAAACCGGAGAAATTTTGAATAACACTAGGTTACCTCAACGGGGATATGCATGTCCCCAACCATAAGAATATCATATTTCTTCTTGACAGTAGGAAGAGGAAATTCGAAACATCCAATAGTAATTGTTGAAATTTTTCCAATAGAATTGATACTGTGGACTGATACGTCTCCAACGTATCTATAATTTTTGATTGCTCCATGCTATATTATCTACTGTTTTGGACTATATTGGGCTTTATTTTCCACTTTTATATTATTTTTGGGACTAACCTATTAACCGGAGGCCCAACCCATAATTAATTTTTTTTGCCTATTTCAGTGTTTCACATAAACGGAATATCAAACAGAGTCCAAACGGAATAAAATCTTCGGGAATGTGATTTTCTCACCGAACGTGATCCAGGAGACTTGGACCCTGCTCCAAGGAACAAAAGAGGCGGTCACGAGGGCGGGGGCGCGCCCCCTGCCTCGTGGGCCCCTCGTTGCTCCTCCGGCATACTTCTTCCTCCTATATATACACACGTACCCCCAAACGATCAGAACAGGAGCCAAAAACCTAATTCCACCGCCACAACTTTCTGTATCCACAAGATCCCATCTTGGGGCCTGTTCTGGAGCTCCGCCGGAAGAGGGCCGTCATCACGGAGGGCTTCTACATCATCCTAGCCCCTCCGATGAAGTGTGAGTAGTTTACCTCAGACCTTCGGGTCCATAGTTAGTAGCTAGATGGCTTCTTCTCTCTCTTTGAATCTCAATACAAAGTTCTCCCCCTCTCTTGTGGAGATCTATTCGATGTAATCTTCTTTTTGTGGTGTGTTTGTTGAGATCGATGAATTGTGGGTTTTTGATCAAGTCTATCTATGAATAATATTTGAATCTTCTCTGAATTCTTTTATGTATGATTGGTTATCTTTGCAAGTCTCTTCGAATTATCTGTTTGGTTTGGCCAACTAGATTGGTAGTTCTTGCCATGGGAGAAGTGCTTAGCTTTGGGTTCGATTTTGCGGTGTCCCAACCCAGTGACAGAAGGGGCAGCAAGGCACGTATTGTATCGTTGCCATCAAGGATAACAAGATGGGGTTTACTTCATATTGCATGAATTTATCTCTCTACATCCTGTCATCTTGCTTAAGGCGTTACTCTGTTTTTAACTTAATACTCTAGATGCATGCTGGATAGCGGTCGATGAGTGGAGTAATAGTAGTAGATGCAGAATCGTTTCGATCTACTTATCACGGACGTGATGCCTATATACATGATCATGCCTAGATATTCTCATAACTATGCTCAATTCTGTCAATTGCTCAATAGTAATTTGTTCACCCACCATATAATACTTATGCTCTTGAGAGAAGCCACTAGTGAAACCTATGGCCCCCAGGTCTATTCTCATCATATCAATCTCCATCACTTTAATCTTGTTTTCCTTTTTTTTACTTTGCCTTTACTTTGCATCATTATACCAAAAATACCAAAAAATATTATATCTATCAGATCTCACTCTCGTAAGTGACCGTGAAGGGATTGACAACCCCTAATCGCGTTGGTTGGGAGTAGGTATCGCTTTGTGCATGTACGAGGGACTTGAGCGTGGGCTCCTACTGGATTGATACCTTGGTTCTCAAAAACTGAGGGAAATACTTACGCTACTCTGCTGCATCATCCCTTCCTCTTCGGGGAAAACCAACGCAAGCTCAAGACGTAGCAAGAAGGATTTCTGGCGCCGTTGCCGGGGAGTCTACGCAAAAAGTCAACATACCAAGTACCCATCACAATCCCTATCTCTCGCATTACATTATTTGCCATTTGCCTCTCATTTTCCTCTCCCCCTAATTCACCCTTGCCATTTTATTCGCCCTCTCTCTCTCTATCCTCCCTCTCTATTTGCCTCTTTTTGCCTGTTGCTTTTGTTTGCTCGTGTGTTGGATTGCTTGCTTGTCGTGATGGCTCAAGATACTACCAAATTGTGTGACTTCACCAATACCAATAATAATGATTTCCTTAGCACTCCGATTGCTCCTCTTACCGATGCTGAATCTTGTGAAATTAATGTTGCTTTGTTGAATCTTGTTATGAAAGATCAATTCACCGGGCTTCCTAGTGAAGATGCCGCTACTCATCTGAATAGCTTCGTTGATTTATGTGATATGCAAAAGAAAAAAAGATGTCAATAATGATGTTGTTAAATTGAAGCTATTTCCTTTTTCGCTTAGATATCGTGCTAAAGCTTGGTTTTCGTCTTTGCCTAAGAATAGTATTGATTCATGGAACAAGTGCAAAGATGCTTTTATCTCTAAGTATTTTCCTCCCGCTAAGATCATCTCTCTTAGAAACGATATTATGAACTTTAAACAACTTGATCATGAACATGTTGCACAAGCTTGGGAGAGAATGAAATTAATGATACGTAATTGCCCTACTCATGGTTTGAATTTGTGGATGATTATACAAATTTTTTATGCCGGATTGAATTTTGCTTCTAGAAATCTTTTAGATTCGGCCGCGGGAGGCACTTTTATGGAAATCACCTTAGGAGATGCTACTAAACTCCTAGACAATATTATGGTTAATTATTCTCAATGGCATACTGAAAGATCTTCTAATAAAAAAGTGCATGCGATAGAAGAAATTAATGTGTTGAGTGGAAAGATGGATGAACTTATGAAATTATTTGCTACTAAGAGTGTTTCTTCTAATCCTAATGATATGCCTTTGTCTACTTTGATTGAGAATAACAATGAATCTATGGATGTGAATTTTTTTGGTGGGAATAATTTTGGTAACAACGCTTATAGTGGGAATTTTAATCCTAGGCCATATCCTAGTAATCCTTCTAACAATTATGGTAATTCCTACAACAACTCTTATGGAAATTATAATAAGATGCCCTCTGAATTTGAGAATAGTGTTAAAGAGTTTATGAATTCACAAAAGAATTTTAATGCTTTGCTTGAGGAGAAATTTCTTAAAGTTGATGATTTGGCTAGAAACGTTGATAGAATTTCTCTTGAGGTTGATTCTTTAAAGCTTAGATCTATTCCTCCTAAACATGATATAAATGAGTCTCTCAAAGCCATGAGAATTTCCATTGATGAGTGCAAGGAAAGAACCGCTAGGATGCGTGCTTCCAAAGATGCCTTTATTAAAGCATGTTCCTCCAATTCCTATGAAAATCAAGATGAAGATCTAAAAGTTATTGATGTGTCTCCTATTAAATCTTTATTTTGCGATATGAATCTTGATGAAACTAAATATGATCTTCCTTTACCTAGAAGGCGTTCTAAAAATTCGGAGTGTTTAGATCTTAATGATGAAATTGATGAAAGTGGGATTGAAAGAACTAAAAATCTAGATGTTGCTAAACCCACTATATTGGATTTCAAGGAATTTAATTATGAAAGTTGCTCTTTAATTGATTGTATTTCCTTGTTGCAATCCGTGCTAAATTCTCCGCATGCTTATAGTCAAAATAAATCCTTCACCGAACATATTGTTGATGCCTTGATGCAATCTTATGAAGAAAAACTTGAGTTGAAAGTTTCTATCCCTAGAAAACTCTATGATGAGTGTGAACCAACTATTAAAATTAAAATTAAAGATCATGAGTTTTATGCTTTGTGTGATTTGGGTGCTAGTGTCTCTACTATTCCCAAGACTTTGTGTGATTTGCTAGATTTCCGTAACTTTGATGATTGCTCTCTAAACTTGCATCTTGCGGATTCCACTATTAAGAAACCTATGGGAAGGTTTAATGATGTTCTTATTGTTGCAAATAGGAATTATGTGCCCGTAGATTTCATTGTTCTTGATATAGATTGCAATCCTTCTTGCCCTATTATTCTTGGTAGACCTTTCCTCAGAACGGTTGGTGCGATTATTGATATGAAGGAAGGGAATATTAGATTTCAATTTCCATTAAAAAGGGCATGGAACACTTTCCAAGAAAGAAAATAAAATTACCATATGAAACTATCATGAGATCCACTTATGTATTGCCTACCAAAGATGGCAATACCTAGATCTATCCTCGCTTTTATGCCTAGCTAGGGGCGTTAAACGATAGCGCTTGTTGGGAGGCAACCCAATTTTATTTTAATTCCTTTATTTTTGCTCCTACTTAGTAATAAATAAATTATTTAGCCTCTGTTTTGGTTGTGTTTTTTGTGTTTAATTAGTGTTTGTGCCAAGTAGGCCTGGGCATTCGGTAGAAACCGAAAGTTCGGTTAATATATTTCGTTATTTTTAAAATTTCGGTTAGACAAAATGCTAACCGAAAATGGGTCAAAAAATAGAAAACCGAAACTTTGGTCAACCGATAATTCGGTTTGGCATTTGGTTTCTACCGTACATACCGAAGTATTATCGTAACATTGTGCACACCTGGCATGCCTCTGGCAACCAAGGCTTTTATATAGCCGAGCTCCATGTGTTCCTTCACGTAGCCAGCCGAGGTGGGACTAAACCCACGATGACACCACACCCTGCTACTTTCCCGCTGCTACTTTCCCACGTACAGGAAGACAATATGGGCCGTGCAGTGCCACATTAAAAGCCCAAAAAAGGTGCGACATGTAGGTTGTTGGCTGGGCCCATGGAAGTGATATTCCTGCCGCACGCACGCACTTGGTGGTCGCTACCTGGCGCGTCCTTTCCATGACGTGCGCACAGGAGAAACTCCTTTTATCGACGTGCGCATCCTTTTAGCGATGTAGTGCTTGTAGGTTCGGGTTTTTTGTTCGGTTACCAGTGTAAAACCGAACTGATCAAAGTCAGTTCGGTTAACAAAAGTAAAAACCGAATTTTTCATCAACACTACTAAAAACCGAAAATTCGGTTTTTTCGGTTTCGGCTTCGGTTCAGTCTTCAGTTCCTCGGTTTTTATGCCCACCCCTAGTGCCAAGTAGAACCGTTGGGAAGACTTGGGGAAAGTCTTGTTGAACTTGCTGTAAAAAAACATAAACTTTAGCGCTCACGAGAACTGCTGTAATTTTTATTTGAAGAGTGATATTTAGTTAATTCTTTTTTAATATGATTAATAGATAAATTCCTCACGTCCAGCAATTTATTTTAGAATTTTGGGGGTTCCAGATCTTGCGCTAGCTACATATTACTACAGACTGTTCTGTTTTTGACAGATTCTATTTTTCTTGTGTTGTTTTCTTATTTTGATGAATCTATGGCTAGTAAAATAGTTTATAATCCATAGAGAAGTTGGAATACAGTAGGTTTAACACCAATATAAATAAAGAATGAGTTCATTATAGTACCTTGAAGTGGTCTTTTGTTTTCTTTCGCTAACGGAGCTCACAAGTTTTCTATTTTGAGTTTTGTGTTGTGAAGTTTTCAAGTTTTGGGTGAATTCTTTTGATGGATCATGGAACAAGGAGTGGCAAGAGCCTAAGCTTGGGCATGCCCATGGAACCCCCAAGATAATCCAAGGACACCAAAAATTCAAAGCTTGGGGATGCCCCGGAAGGCATCCCCTCTTTCGTCCACTTCCATCGGTAATTTACTTGGAGCTATATTTTTATTCACCAACATGATATGTGTTTTGCTTGGAGCGTCTTGTATTATTTGTGTCTTTGTGTCTTAGTATACCACAATCATCCTTGCTGTACACACCTTTTGAGAGAGCCATACAAGAATTAAAATTTGATAGAATACTCTATGTGCTTCACTTATATCTTTTGAGCTAAGTAGTTTTGCTCTATGTGCTTCACTTATATCTTTTGAGCTAGATAATTTTGCTCTATGTGCTTCACTTATATCTTTTGAGCCTTATAATTTTGCTCTATGTGCTTCACTTAGATCTTTTAGAGCACGGTGGTGGATTTTTTTTAAAGAAACTATTGATCTCTCATTCTTCACTTAAATTATTTTGAGAGTCTCTTAATAGCATGGTAATTTGCTTAATAATAATATGCTTGGTATTCAAGATTTGTGAAACTTTCTTTTGAGTGTGTTGAATACTAAGAAAAGATTGAAGCATGATAATTGTTTTGAGATATGGAGGTGATAATATTAAAGTCATGCTAATGGAGTAGTTGTGAATTTAAAGAATACTTGTGTTAAAGTTTGTGATTCCCGTAGCATGCATGTATGGTGAACCGTTATGTGATGAAGTCGGAGCATGATTTATTTATTGATTGTCTTCCTTATGAGTGGCGGTTGGGGACGAGCGATGGTATTTTCCTACCAATGTATCCCCCTAGGAGCATGCGCGTAATACTTTGCTTTGATAACTTCTAGATTTTTGCAATAAGTATATGAGTTCTTTATGACTAATGTTGAGTCCATGGATTATACGCACTCTCACCCTTCCACCTTTGCTAGCCTCTCTAATACCGCGCACCTTTCGCTGGTATCATACACCTACCATATACCTTCCTCAAAACAGCCACCATACCTACCTATTATGGAATTTCCATAGCCATTCCGAGATATATTGCCATGCAACTTTCCACCATCTAGTTCATCATGACACACTCCATCATTTTCATATTGCATATCCCGGTACACCGCCGGATGCATTCATATAGCATCATATTTTGTTCTAAGTATTGAGTTGTAAGAAAAATAAAAGTGTGATGATCATCATTATTAGAGCATTGTCCCAGTGAGGAAAGAATGATGGAGACTATGATTCCCCCATAAGTCGGGATGAGACTCCGGACGAAAAAAAAGAGGCCAAAGAAGCCCAAATAAAAAGAGGCCATAAAAAGAGAAAAGGCCCAAACAAAAAATATATATATATATATAAATGATGAGAGAAAAAGAGAGAAGGGACAATGTTACTATCCTTTTACCACACTTGTGCTTCAAAGTAGCACCATGATCTTCATAGTAGAGAGTCTCTCATGTTATCACTTTCATATACTAGTGGGAATTTTTCATTATAGAACTTGGCTTGTATATTCCAATGATGGGCTTCCTCAAATTGCCCTAGGTCTTCATGAGTAAGAAAGTTGGATGCACACCCACTTAGTTTCTTTTTGAGCTTTTATATACTTATAGCTCTAGTGCATCCGTTGCATGGCAATCCCTACTCACTCACATTGATATCTATTGATGGGCATCTCCATAGCCCGTTGATACGCCTAGTTGATGTGAGACTATCTTCTCCTTTTTGTCTTCTCCACAACCACCATTCTATTCCACCTATAGTGCTATATCCATGGCTCACGCTCATGTATTGTGTGAAGATTGAAAAAGTTTTGAAAAAGTTAGAGTATGAAACAATTGCTTGGCTTGTCATCGGGGTTGTGCATGATTTAAATACTTTGTGTGGTGAAGATGGAGCATAGCCAGACTATATGATTTTGTAGGGATAACTTTCTTTGGCCATGTTATTTTGAGAATTCATAATTGCCTCGTTAGTATGCTTGAAGTATTATTATTTTTATGTCAATATAAACTTTTGTCTTGAATCTTTCTAATCTGAATATTCATACCACAATTAAGAAGATTTGCATTGAAATTATGCCAAGTAGCACTCCGCATGAAAAATTCTCTTTTTATCATTTACCTACTCGAGGACGAGCAGGAATTAAGCTTGGGGATGCCTGATATGTCTCCAACGTATCTATAATTTTTGATTGCTCCATGCTATATTATCTACTATTTTGGACTATATTGGGCTTTATTTTCCACTTTTATATTATTTTTGGGACTAACTTATTAACCGGAGGCCCAGCCCAGAATTGCTTTTTTTGCCTATTTCAGTCTTTCAGATAAACGGAATATCAAACGAAGTCCAAATGGAATAAAAGCTTCGGGAACGTGATTTTCTCACCGAACGTGATCCATGAGACTTGTACCCTGCTCCAAGGAACAAAATAGGCGGTCACGAGGGTGGGGGTGCCCCCCTAGGGCGCGCCCACTGCCTCGTGGGCCCCTCGTTGCTCCTCCGGTGTACTTCTTCCTCCTATATATACACACGTACCCCCAAACGATCAGAACAGGAGCCAAAAACCTAATTCCACCGCCGCAACTTTCTGTATCCACGAGATCCCATCTTGGGGCCTGTTCCGGAGCTCCGCCGGAAGAGGGCCGTCATCACGGAGGGCTTCTACATCATCCTAGCCCCTCCGATGAAGTGTGAGTAGTTTACCTCAGACCTTCGGGTCCAGAGTTAGTAGCTAGATGGCTTCTTCTCTCTCTTTGAATCTCAATACAAAGTTCTCCCCCTCTCTTGTGGAGATCTATTCGATGTAATCTTCTTTTTGCGGTGTGTTTATTGAGACCGATGAATTGTGGGTTTATGATCAAGTCTATCTATGAATAATATTTGAATCTTCTCTAAATTCTTTTATATATGATTGGTTATCTTTGCAAGTCTCTTCGAATTATCCATTTGGTTTGGCCAACTAGATTGGTAGTTCTTGCCATGGGAGAAGTGCTTAGCTTTGGGTTCGATCTTGCGGTGTCCCTACCCAGTGACAGAAGGGGCAGCAAGGCACGTATTGTATCGTTGCCATCAAGGATAACAAGATGGGGTTTATTTCATATTGCATGAATTTATCTCTCTACATCATGTCATCTTACTTAAGGCGTTACTCTGTTTTTAACGCAATACTCTAGATGCATGTTGGATAGCGGTCGATGAGTGGAGTAATAGTAGTAGATGCAGAATCGTTTCGATCTACTTGTCATGGACGTGATGCCTATATACATGATCATGCCTAGATATTCTCATAACTATGCTCAATTCTGTCAATTGCTCAACAATAATTTGTTCACCCACCGTAGAATACTTATGCTCTTGAGAGAAGCCACTAGTGAAACCTATGGCCCCCGGGTCTATTCTCATCATATAAATCTCCATCACTTTAATCTTGTTTTGCTTTTTACTTTGCGTTTACTTTTTACTTTGCATCGTTATACCAAAAATACCAAAAAATATGATATCTATCAGATCTCACTCTCGTAAGTGACCTGAAGGGACTGACAACCCCTAATCGCGTTGGTTGCGAGTAGCTATTGCTTTGTGCAGGTACGAGGGACTTGAGCATGGGCTCCTACTGGATTGATACCTTGGTTCTCAAAAACTGAGGGAAATACTTACGCTACTCTGCTGCATCATCCCTTCCTCTTCGGGGAAAACCAACGCAAGCTCAAGACGTAGCATGGACTTGAGGTTGTTTCCTCGGAAAGTGTACCGTTTGCTCATTACCATTAACATGAAAAGTGACATTGCCTTTGGTGCAATCAATAACAGCCCCTGCAGTATTCAAAAAGGGTCTTCCAAGAATAATAGACATACTATCGTCCTCGGGAATATCAAGAATAACAAAGTCCATTAAAATAGTAACGTTTGCAACCACAACAGGCACATCCTCACAAATACCGACAGGTATAGCAGTTGATTTATCAGCCATTTGCAAAGATATTTTAGTAGGTGTCAACTTATTCAAATCAAGTCTATGATATAAAGAGAGAGGCATAACACTAACACCGGCTCCAAGATCATATAAAGCAGTTTTAACATAGTTTCTTTTAATGGAGCATGGTATAGTTGGTACTCCTGGATCTCCAAGTTTCTTTGGTATTCCACCCTTAAAAGTATAATTAGCAAGCATGGTGGAAATTTCAGCTTCCGGTATCTTTCTCTTATTTGTAACAATATCTTTCATATATTTAGCATAAGGATTCATTTTAAGCATATCAGTCAAACGCATATGCAAAAAGATAGGTCTAATCATTTCAGCAAAGCGCTCAAATTCCTTGTCATCCTTTTTCTTGGATGGTTTAGGAGAAGAAGGCATGGGTTTCTGAACCCATGGTTCTCTTTCTTTACCGTGCTTCCTAGCAACAAAGTCTCTCTTATCATAACGTTGATTCTTTGATTGTGGGTTATCAAGATCAACAGCAGGTTTAATTTCTACATCATTATTATTGCTAGGTTGAGCATAAACATGAACATCATCATTAACATTATCACAAGGTTCATGTTCATTTCCAGATTGTGTTTCAACATCAGAGATAGAAATATCATTAGGATTCTCAGGTGTGTCTACAACAGGTTCACTAGAAGCATGCAAAGTCCTATCATTTTTTATTCTTCCTCTTAGAAGGACTAGGTGCATCAACATTATTTCTCTGAGAATACTGCTCAATTCTCCTAGGGTGGCCCTCAAGATACAAGGCTCCTGAGTCATTTTACTACCTCTAGTCATAACTCTAACAACATTATGATTCTTCTTATTATTTAATTCATTGAGCAAATCATTCTGATCTTTAAGAACTTGTTCTACTTGAGTGGTAACCATAGAAGCATGTTTACTAATAAGTTTAAGTTCACCTTTAACACTAGCCATATAATCACTCAAGTGTTCAATCATATAAGCATTATGTTTTAATTGTCTACCAACATAAGCATTGAAGTTTTCATGTTTAACAATAAAATTATCAAACTCATCTAACCATTGGCTAGCAGACTTATTACGAGGAATATCACCTTAATCAAATCTATAGAGAGAGTTTACCTTTACTACCTGTGTCGGGTTATCGAGACTGTGTGTTTCTTCAATAGGTGATGAATTAAGACCATGTGTTTCTTCAACAGGAGGTAAATTCTTAACATCTTCAGCTTTTATACCTTTTTTATTTCATAGATTTCTTTGCCTCTTGCATATCTTCAGGACTGAGAAATATAATACCCCTTTTCTTCGGAGTTGGCTTAGGAGTTGGTTCAGGAAGTTTCCAATTATTTTCATTGGTCAACATATTATTCAATAGAATTTCAGCTTGATCAACTGTTCTTTCCCTGAAAACACAACCGGCACAATGATGACCCACAAGTATAGGGGACCTATTGTAGTCCTTTCGATAAGTAAGAGTGTCGAACCCAACGAGGAGCAGAAGGAAATGATAAGCGGTTTCCAGCAAGGTATTCTCTGCAAGTACTGAAATAAGTGGTAACAGATAGTTTTATAATAGGATAGTTTGTAACGAGCAACAAGTAACAAAAGTAAATAAAGTGCAGCAAGGTGGCCCAATCCTTTTTGTAGCAAAGGACAAGCCTGGACAAACTCTTATATAGAGAAAAGCGCTCCCGAGGACACATGGGAATATCATCAAGCTAGTTTTCATCACGCTCATATGATTCGCGTTCGGTACTTTGAAAATTTGGTATGTGGGTGGACCGGTGCTTGGGTACTGCCCTTACTTGGAAAAGCATCCCACTTATGATTAACCTCTATTGCAAGCATCCGCAACTACAACAAAAGTATTAAGGTAAACCTAACCATAGCATGAAACATATGAATCCAAATCAGCCCCTTACGAAGCAACGCATAAACTAGGGTTTAAGCTTCTGTCACTCTAGCAACCCATCATCTACTTATTACTTTCCAATGCCTTCCTCTAGTCCCAAATAATGGTGAAGTGTCATGTAGTTGACGTTCACATAACACCACTAGAGGAGAGACAACATACATCTCATCAAAATATCGAACGAATACCAAATTCACATGACTACTAATAGCAAGACTACTCCCATGTCCTCAGGAACAAACGCAACTACTCACAAAGCATAAACATGTTCATAATCAGAGGGGTATTAATATGCATATAGGATCTGAACATATGATCTTCCACCAATTAAACAAACTAGCATCAACTACAATGAGTAATTAACACTACTAGCAACCTACTAGCACCAATCCCGGACTTGGAGACAAGAATTGGATATAAGAGATGAACTAGGGTTTTGAGAGGAGATGGTGCTGATGAAGATGTTGATGGAGATTGCCCTCTCCCGATGGGAGGAGCGTTGGTGATGACGATGGCGATGATTTCCCCCTCCGGGAGGGAAGTTTCCCTGGCAGAACAGCTCCGCTAGAGCCCTAGATTGGTTCCACCAAGGTTCCGCCTCGTGGCAGCGGAGTTTCGTCCGAGAAGATGGCTTCTTATTTTTTTTCCCATCAAAAGACTTCATATAGCAGAAGATGGCCACCGGAGGGCCACCAGGGGGCCCACGAGGTAGGGGGCGTGCCCAGGGGGTAGGGCGTGCCCCCACCCTCGTGGGCAGGGTGTAGCCCCCCTGGTGAAGTTCTTGCTCTCAGTATTTTTTTATATATTTGGAATACGTCTTCCGTGAAGTTTCAGGACTTTTGGAGCTGTGCAGAATAGGTCTCTAATATTTTCCCCTTTTCCAGCCCAGAATCCCAGCTGCCGGCATTCTCCCTCTTTATAGAAACATTGTAAAATAAGAGAGAATAGGCATAAGTATTGTGAAATAATGTGTAATAACCCATAATGCAATAAATATCGATATAAAAGCATGATGCAAAATGGACGTATCAACTCCCCCATGCTTAGACCTCGCTTGTCCTCAAGCGAAAAGCCGAAATCGAAAAATATGTCCACATGTTTAGAGATAGAGGTGTCGATAAAAATAAAATACGGACATGAGGGCATCATGATCATTCTTAGAACAACAACTTATATAATTCTTGTCATAGGATTTCTTATGCTAGAGTAATAATTCAATCACAATTTCAAGTATGAATAGTAAACTTCATTGAAAACTAACAAACTATAATCTCAGTCATTGGAGCAATTGCAATTTATCATAACATAGGAAAGAGTCAATATATAAGAGCTTTTCAGCAAGTACACATACTCAACTATCATATAGTCTTTCACAATTGCTGACACTCACGCAATACTTATGGGTATGGAGTTTTAATCGGACACAGAGAAAGATAGGGGCTTACAGTTTTTGCCTCCCAACGTTTTACCTCAAGGGTAATGTCAACGGTAATAGTTCATGAAAACTCACATCCAATTAGCCATATGTACCAGGATCTTTCCAACATACTGTGCTTGCCAAAGGATAAAATGTAAAAAGGAAGGGTGAAGATCACCATGACTCTTATGCAATGTAGGAGATAAAAGTAAAACATAAGCCCTTCGCAGAGGGAAGCAGAGGTTGTCATGCACTTTTATGGTTGGATGCACAAAATCTTAATGCGAAAGAATGTCACTTTATATTGCCACTTGTGATATGGACCTTTATTATGCAGTTTGTCGCTTTTATTTCTTCCATATCACATGATCGTATAAAGTTTATTTTCTCCCACACTAATAAGTCATAGATATTTAGAGAACAATTTTTATTGCTTGCATCGATGACAATTTACTTAGAGGATCTTACTCAATCCATAGGTAGGTATGGTGGACTCTCATGGCAAAACTGGTTTAAGGGTATTTGGAAGCACAAGTAGTATCTCTACTTGGTGCGATTAATTTGTCTAGCATGAGGGGAAAAGGCAAGCTCAACCATGTTGGATGATCCATGACAATATAATTTATCTCAGATGTAAGAAAACATAACCCATTACGTTGTCTTCCTTGTCCAAAGTCAACTCTTTTCTCATGTCATATTTTAATGAGTGCTCACGATCATAAAAGATGTCCAAGATAGTATATCTATATGTGAAGACCTCACTTTCTTTATTACTTCATATTAATTGCAACAATGAGCAAAACTATGTTTGTCAACCCTCAACAACTTTTATTCATCATACTTTTTCTATGTGAGCTCATTACTCTCCATAAGACTTACATGATCTCTTTGTTTCTTTTTATTTCTTTCTCTTTTCTTTTATTCCCTTAGGATCATGGCAAAATAATCAAGCCCTTGACTCAACACTAATCTTTATTATATAGCTCACGGACTCGATTACATAGAAGGATTATAAAGCAAAACTCACAACTAGATCATACTAAGAACTTTTATTCTACTGGATCAAGATATTACCAAAATGATTGAACTAAGAAAAATGGTAAAGATAAAAGTGATGGTGATACGATACCGGGGCACTCCCCCAAGCTTGGCAGTTGCCAAGGGGAGTGCCCATACCAGATATTCAATTCTTCTTTGTTGGTGGAGACGGTGGTTATTTTGTTGATGGCGTAGGCTTGTCGTCCTTCTTCCAAGGCATAGGATCACCATCATAGAAGGATGACCAAGTCTCCGGGATCCTCAAATCTGCAACCAAACTCATCCTTTTGAATCTATATTCATACTCATAGTTTTGGTTTTGCAGGTCATAGATTTGAGCTTGAAGGTGCTCAATTTTCTCGTGAAGCTTGAAGATGGTCTCCCCGATGTTGTTGGCATCCAGCTTGTGTTTGTTGGTGAACTCCGCGATCATTATGTGGTTGGGCTTGAGTCCACGTTCCACCATCCCCTGGCACTTGCAAACTTGTTGCTCCATTGTTTCGAGCCTCGTCTCCATGCTTTCGGTCCCCTTTGGCCCCTCAGCATCACGGATGTGCAGCAACCCATCACGCATCTCAATGGTTTGAGGGTGTCGCTGCACCTCCGCGAGGTAAGGGTTGATGACCTTCTCGAAGAACTTGTCCTTGGGGGCACTTAGAGACGTCATGATAATCTAGATCTGTCAAAAAAACAGCTCGAAACAAAAACAGGAGATTTTTGCGTGATACGAGAGTCAAAACCTCCGGGAGATTATATAATGAATTTTTACCGACCAAAATACGTGTCGTGTACGAAAACGGAGTCCGGAGAGCACACGAGGGGCCCACGAGGTAGGGGGCACGCCCAGTAGGGTAGGGCGCGCCCTGCACCCTCGTGTCCTTCCCGGACTGCTACTTATTTTTCTATTTTTCTAAATATTCCAAAACGGAGAAATATTGCCTTAAAAACTGTTTTGGAGTCGGTTTACTTACCGTACCACATACCTATTCCTTTTCGGAGTCTGAAAAGTTCCGGAAAGTGTCCCTTATGTATTCCTCCGGGGTTACAGTTTCAATAACATTGGTTTCAACATTTATGGGATTACCTGAGATATAATGTTTGATTATTTGACCGTTCACCACCTTCGGATTTGTGCCTTCGAAGTTGTTGATTTTTATGGCACCGGAACGATAGACCTCCTCGATAACGTAAGGACCTTCCCATTTAGAGAGAAGTTTTCCTGCAAAAAATCTTAAATGAGAGTTGTATAGCAATACATAATCACCTACATTAAACTCACGCTTTTGTATTCTTTTGTCATGCCATCTTTTAACTTTTCTTTAAACAACTTGGCATTTTCATAGGCTTGGGTTCTCCATTCATCAAGTGAGCTAATATCAAATAGCCTCTTCTCACCGGCAAGTTTAAAATCATAATTGAGTTCTTTAACGGCCCAATATGCCTTGTGTTCTAGTTCGAGAGGTAAGTGACATGCTTTTCCATAAACCATTTATATGGAGACATACCCATAGGATTTTTATATGCAGTTCTATATGCCCATAATGCATCATCAAGTTTCTTGGACCAATTCTTTCTAGATCTATTAACAGTCTTTTGCAAAATTAATTTGAGCTCTCTATTACTCAATTCTACTTGACCACTAGACTGTGGGTGATAAGGAGATGCAATTCTATGATTAACATCATATTTAGCAAGAATTTTACGGAAAGCACCATGAATGAAATGTGAACCACCAACAGTCATTAAATATCTAGGGACTCCAAATCTTGGAAAAATAACTTCTTTAAGCATTTTAATAGAAGTGTTATGATCAACACTACTAGTTGGAATTGAAGGAAATATACCCTAGAGGCAATAATAAAGTTATTATTTGTTTCCTTATTTCATGATAAATGTTTATTATTCATGCTAGAATTGTATTAACTGGAAACATAATACATGTGTGAATACATAGACAAACAGAGTGTCACTAGTATGCCTCTACTTGACCAGCTCGTTGATCAAAGATGGTTAAGTTTCCTAGCCATAGACATGAGTTGTCATTTGATTAACGGGATCACATCATTAGGAGAATGATGTGATTGACTTGACCCATTTCGTTAGCTTAGCACTTGATCGTTTAGTATGTTGCTATTGCTTTCTTCATGACTTATACATGTTCCTATTACTATGAGATTATGCAACTCCCGTTTATCGGAGGAACACTTTGTGTGCTACCAAACATCACAACGTAACTGTAATATTATGAGTTTATGAGTTTTGATGTACCGAAGGAGTTCGGAGTCCCGGATGAGATCGGGGACATGACGAGGAGTCTCGAAATGGTCGAGACGTAAAGATTGATATATTGGACGTCTATATTCGGATATCGGAAAGGTTCCGAGTGATTCGGGTATTTTCGGGGGTACCGGGGAGTTATGGGAATACGAGGAAGAAGTAATGGGCCTCATGGGCCAAGTGGTGGAAGAGAGGAGGCAGGGCGCGCGGCCCCCTAGCCCAAACCGAATTGGACTAGGGGGCCGGCCCTCCTTTCCTCCTTTTCCTCCCTCTCCTTCCTTCTCCTTCTCCTTCCCTTCCTTCCCCTCTCCTACTTGGACTAGGAAAGAGGGGGGAATCCTACTTGGAGTAGGATTGCCCCCCTTGGGCATGCCTCCTCCCCTTGGCCGCCTCTCCCCCCTTGCTCCTTTATATACGGGGGCAGGGGGGCACCTCTAGACACACAAGTTGATCTTCGTGATCGTTCTCTTGGCCGTGTGCGGTGCCCCCCTCCACCATAATCCTCGATAATATTGTAACAGTGCTTAGGCGAAGCCTTGCGACGGTAGAACATCAATATCGTCACCACGCCGTCGTGCTGATGGAACTCTTCCCCGACACTTTGCTGGATCGGAGTCCAGGGATCATCATCGAGCTGAACGTGTGCTAGAACTCGGAGGTGTCGTAGTTTTGGTGCTTGATCGGTCGGGCCGTGAAGACGTACGACTACATCAACCGCGTTGTCATAACGCTTCCGCTTTCGGTCTACGAAGGTACGTAGACAACACTCTCCCCTCCCGTTGCTATGCATCACCATGATCTTGCGTGTGCGTAGGAATTTTTTTGAAATTACTACGTTCCCCAACAGTGGTATCAGAGCCTAGGTTTTATGTGTTGATGTTATATGCACGAGTAGAACACAAGTGAGTTGTGGGCGATATAAGTCATACTGCTTACCAGCATGTCATACTTTGGTTCAGCGGTATTGTTGGATGAAGCGGCCCGGACCGACATTACGCGTACGCTTACGCGAGACTAGTTCTACCAACGTGCTTTGCACACAGGTGGCTGGCGGGTGTCAGTTTCTCCAACTTTAGTTGAACCGAGTGTGGCTACGCCCGGTCCTTGCGAAGGTTAAAACAGCACCAACTTGACAAACTATCATTGTGGTTTTTGATGCGTAGGTAAGAACGGTTCTTGCTAAGCCCGTAGCAGCCACGTAAAACTTGCAACAACAAAGTAGAGGACGTCTAACTTGTTTTTGCAGGGCATGTTGTGATGTGATATGGTCAAGACGTGATGAGATATAAGTGGTTGTATGAGATGATCATGTTTTGTTAAAGTTATCGGCAACTGGCAAAAGCCTTATGGTTGTCTCTTTATTGCATAAGATGCAAGCGCCAAATAATTGCTTTACTTTATCGCTATGCGATAGCAATAGTTGCAAGAGCAATAGTTGGCGAGACGACTGTGTGACGACACATTGATATAGATCAAGATGATGGAGATCATGGTGTCATGCCGGTGACGATAGAGATCATGACAGTACTTTGGAGATGGAGATCAAAAGCGCAAGATGATGATGGCCATATCATGTCACATATTTTGATTGCATATGATGTTTATCTTTTATACATCTTATTTTGCTTAGTTTGATGGTAGCATTTTAAGATGATCTCTCACTAATTATCAAGAAGTGTTCTCCCTGAGTATGCACCGTTGTGAAAGTTCTTCGTGCTGATACACCACGTGATGATCGGGTGTGATAGGCTCTACATTCAAATACAACGGGTGCAAAACAGTTGCACACGCGGAATACTCAGGTTAAACTTGACGAGCCTAGCATATAACAGGTATGGCCTCGGAACACGGAGACCGAAAGGTCGAGCGTGAATCATATAGTAGGTATGATCAACATAGTGATGTTCACCGTTGAAACTACTCCATCTCACGTGATGATCGGACATGGTTTAGTTGATATGGATCACGTGATCACTTAGAGGATTAGAGGGATTTCTTTCTAAGTGGGAGTTCTTAAGTAATATGATTAAATTGAACTTAAATTTATCATGAACTTAGTCCTGATAGTATTTTGCAAATTATGTTGTAGATCAATAGCTCTCATTGTTGCTTCCCTGTGTTTATTTTGATATGTTCCTAGAGAAAACTAAGTTGAAAGATGTTACTAGCAATGATGCGGATTGGATCCATGATCTGAGGTTTATCCTCATTGCTGCACAGAAGAATTATGTCCTTGATGCACCGCTAGGTGACAGACCTATTGCAGGAGCAGATGCAGACGTTATGAACGTTTGGCTAGCTCAATATGATGAATACTTGATAGTTTAGTGCACCATGCTTAACGGCTTAGAATCGGGACTTCAAAGACGTTTTGAACGTCATGGACCATATGAGATGTTCCAAGAAGTTGAAGTTAATATTTCAAGCAAATACCCGAGTTGAGAGATATGAAGTCTCCAACAAGTTCTATAGCTAAAAGATGGAGGAGAATCGCTCAAGCAGTGAGCATGTGCTCAGATTGTCTGGGTACTACAATCGCTTGAATCAAGTGGGAGTTAATCTTCCAGATAAAATAGTGATTGACAAAATTCTCTATTCACCATCACCAAGTTAGTAGAACTTTGTGATGAACTATAATATGCAAGGGATGACGAAAGTAATTCCCAAGCTCTTCGTGATGCTGGAATCGATGAAGGTAGAAATCAAGAAAAACATCAAAGTGTTGATGGTTAACAAGACCACTAGTTTCAAGAAAAGGGCAAAGGGAAGAAGGGGAACTTCAAGAAGAACGGCAAGCAAGTTGCTTCTCAAGTGAAGAAGCCCAAGTCTGGACCTAAGCCTGAGACTGAGTGCTTCTACTACAAAGGGACTGGTCACTAGAAGCAGAACTACCCCAAGTAATTGGTGGATAAGAAGGATGGCAAAGTGAACAAAGGTATATTGGATATACATGTTATTGATGTGTACTTTACTAGTGTTTATAGCAACCCCTCAGGATTTGATACTGGTTCAGTTACTAAGAGTAGTAACTCGAAACGGGAGTTGCATAATAAACAGAAACTAGTAAAAGTCGAGGTGACGATGTGTGTTGGAAGTAGTTCCAAGATTGATATGATCATCATCGCACTCTCCCTATACTTTTGGGATTAGTGTTGAAACTAAATAAGTGTTATTTGGTGTTTGCGTTGAGCATGAATATGATTTGATCATGTTTATTGCAATACAGTTATTCATTTAAGTTAGAGAACAATTGTTGTTCTGTTTACATGAATAAAACCTTCTATGGTCATACACACCAACGAAAATGGTTTGTTGGATCTCGATCGTAGTGATACACATATTCATAATATTGAAGCCAAAAGATGCAAAGTTAATAATGATAGTGCAACTTATTTGTGGCACTGCCGTTTAAGTCATATTGGTGTAAAGCGCATGAAGAAACTCCATGCTGATGGGATTTTGGAATCACTTGATGCTTGCGAACCATGTCTCTTGGGCAAGATGACTAAGACTCCGTTCTCCGGAACAATGGAGCGAGCAACAAACTTATTGGAAATAATACATACTGATGTATGCGGTCCGATGAGTATTAAGGCTCGCGGCAAGTATCGTTATTTTCTGAACTTCACAGATGATTTGAGCAGATATGGGTATATCTACTTGATGAAACATAAGTCTGAAACATTTGAAAAGTTCAAAGAATTTCAGAGTGAAGTGGAAAATCATCGTGACAAGAAAATAAAGTTTCTACGTTCTAATCGTGGAAGAGAATATTTGAGTTACGAGTTTGGCCTTCAGTTAAAACAATGTGAAATAGTTTCACCACTCACGCCACCTGGAACACCACACTGTAATGGTGTGTCCGAATGTCGTAACTATACTTTATTAGATATGGTGCGATCTATGATGTTTCTTACCGATTTACCACTATCGTTTTTGGGGTCATGCATTAAAGACGGTTGCATTCACGTTAAAAAGGGGCACCATCTAAGTCCGTTGAGACGACACAATATGAACTGTGGTTTGGCAAGAAACCAAAGTTGTCGTTTCTTAAAGTTTGGGGTTGCGATGTGAAAAAGTTTCATCCTGATAAGCTCAAACCCAAATCGGAGAAATGTGTCTTCATAGGATACCCAAAGGAGAAAGTTGGGTACACCTTCTATCACAGATCCGAAGGCAAGACATTCGTTGCTAAGAATGGATCCTTTCTAGAGAAGGAGTTTCTCTCGAAAGAAGTGAATGGGAGGAAAGTAGAACTTGATAAGGTAATTGTACCTTCTCCCTTATTGGAAAGTAGTTCATCACAGAAATCTGTTCCTGTGATTAATACACCAATTAGTGAGGAAGCTAATGATGATGATCATATAACTTCAGATCAAGTTACTACCGAATCTCGTAGGTAAACCAGAGTGAGATCCGCACCAGAGTGGTACGGTAATCCTGTTCTGAAAGTCATGTTACTAGACCATGACGAACTTGCGAACTATGAGGAAGCGATGATGAGCCCAGATTCCACGAAATGGTTTGAGGCCATGAAATCTGAGATAGGATCCATGTACGAGAACAAAGTATGGACTTTGGTTGACTTGCCCGATGATCGGGAAGCCATAGAAAATAAATGGATTTTCAAGAGGAAGACGGACGCTGATAGTAGTGTTACTATCTACAAAGCTAGACTTGTCGAAAAAGGTTTTTGACAAAGTTCAAAGGTATTGACTACGATGAGATTTTCTCACTCGTATCGATGCTTAAAGTCTGTCCGAATCATGTTAGCAATTGCCACATTTTATGAAATCTGGCAAATGGATAACAAAACTGAAATCCTTAATGGATTTCTTAAAGAAGAGTTGTATATGATGCAACCAGAAGGTTTTGTCAATCCTAAAGGTGTTAACAAAATGTGCAAGCTCCAGCGATCCATCTATGGACTGGTGCAAGCATCTCGGAGTTGGAATATACACTTTGATAAGTTGATCAAAGCATATAATTTTATACAGACTTGTGGTGAAGCCTGTATTTACAAGAAAGTGAGTGGGAGCACTACAACATTTCTGAAAAGTATATGTGAATGACATATTGTTGATTGGAAATAATGTAGAATTATTCTGCAAAGCATAAAGGAGTGTTTGAAAGGAGTTTTTCAAAGAAAGACCTCGGTGAAGCTGCTTACATATTGAGCATCAAGTCTATAGAGATAGATCAAGACGCTTGATAAGTTTTTTCAATGAGTACATACCTTGACAAGATTTTGAAGTAGTTCAAAATGGAACAGTCAAAGGAAAAGTTCTGGCCTGTGTTACAAGGTGCGAAATTGAGTAAGACTCAAAACCCGACCACAGCAGAAAATAGGAAGAGAATGAAAGTCATTCCCTATGCCTCAACCATAGGTTCTATAAAGTATGCCATGCTGTGTACCAGATCTATTGTATACCCTACCACTGAGTTTGGCAAGGGAGTACAATAGTGATCTAGGAGTAGATCAATGGACAGCGGTCGAAATTATCCTTACTGGAAGAAGGATGTGTTTCTCGATTACGGAGGTGACAAAAGGTTTGTCGTAAAAGGGTTACGTCGATACAAGTTTTGGCACTGATCCGGATGACTCTAAGTCTTCATCTGGATACATATTGAAAGTGGGAGCAATTAGCTAAAGTAGCTCCGTGCAGAGCATTGTAGACATAGAAATTTGCAAAATACATACGGATCTGATTTTTGGCAGACCCATTGACTAAGCTTCTCTCAGAAGCAAAACATGATCACACCTTAGTACTCTTTGGGTGTTAATCACAAAGAGATGTGAACTAGGTTACTGACTCTAGTAAACCCTTTGAGTGTTGGTCACATGACGATGTGAACTATGGGTGTTAATCACATGGTGATGTGAACTATTGATGTTAAATCACATGGCGATGTGAACTAGATTATTGACTCTAGTGCAAGTGGGAGACTGAAGGAAATATGCCCTAGAGGCAATAATAAAGTTATTATTTATTTCCTTATTTCTTGATAAATGTTTATTATTCATGCTAGAATTGTATTAACCGAAAACATAATACATGTGTGAATACATAGACAAACAGAGTGTCACTAGTATGCCTCTACTTGACTAGCTCGTTGATCAAATATGGTTAAGTTTCCTAGCCATAGACATGAGTTGTCATTTGATTAACGGGATCACATCATTAGGAGAATGATGTGATTGACTTGACCCATTTCGTTAGCTTAGCACTTGATCGTTTAGTATGTTGCTATTGCTTTCTTCATGACTTATACATGTTCCTATAACTATGAGATTATGCAACTCCCGTTTACCAGAGGAACACTTTGTGTGCTACCAAACGTCACAATGTAACTGGGTGATTATAAAGGAGCTCTACAGGTATCTCCGAAGGTACATGTTGGGTTGGCGTATTTCGAGATTAGGATTTGTCACTCCGATTGTCGAAGAGGTATCTCTCGGCCCTCTCGGTAATGCACATCACATAAGCCTTGCAAGCATTGCAACTAATGAGTTAGTTGTGAGATGATGTATTACGGAACGAGTAAAGAGACTTGCCGGTAACGAGATTGAACTAGGTATTGAGATACCGACGATCGAATCTCGGGCAAGTAACATACCATGACAAAGGGAACAACGTATATTGTTATGCGGTCTGACCGATAAAGATCTTCATAGAATATGTGGGAGCCAATATGAGCATCCAGGTTCCGCTATTGGTTATTGACTGGAGACATGTCTCGGTCATGTCTACATTGTTCTCGAACCCGTAGGGTCCGCACGCTTAAGGTTTCGATGACAGTAATATTGTGAGTTTATGAGTTTTGATGTATCGAAGGAGTTCGGAGTCCTGGATGAGATTGGGGACATGACGAGGAGTCTCAAAATGGTCGAGACGTAAAGATCAATATATTGGACGACTATATTCGGACAACGGAAAGGTTCCGAGTGATTCGGGTATTTTCGGGGAACCGGGGAGTTACGGGAATACGAGGAAGAAGTAATGGGCCTCATGGGCCAAGTGGTGGAAGAGAGGAGGCAGGGCGCGCGGCCCCCTAGCCCAAACCGAATTGGACTAGGGGGCCAGCCCCCCTTTCCTCCTTTTCCTCCCTCTCCTTCCTTCTCCTTCTCCTTCCCTTCCTTCCCCTCTCCTACTTGGACTAGGAAAGAGGGGGGAATCCTACTTGGAGTAGGATTCCCCCCCCTGGGCGCGCCTCCTCCCCTTGGCCGCCTCTCCCCCTTGCTCCTTTATATACGGGGGCAGGGGGCACATCTAGACACACAAGTTGATATTCGTGATCATTCTCTTAGCCGTGTGCGGTGCCCCCCTGCACCATAATCCTCAATAATATTGTAGCAGTGCTTAGGCGAAGCCCTGCGACTGTAGAACATGAAGATCGTCACCACGCCGTCGTGCTAATGGAACTCTTCCCCGACACTTTGCTAGATCGGAGTCCGGGGATCGTCATCAGGCTAAACGTGTGCTAGAACTCGGAGGTGCCGTAGTTTCGGTGCTTGATCGGTCGGGCCGTGAAGACGTACGACTACATCAACCGTGTTGTCATAACGCTTCCGCTGTCGGTCTACGAGGGTACGTAGACAACACTCTCCCCTCTCGTTGCTATGCATCACCATGATCTTGCGTGTGCGTAGGAATTTTTTTGAAATTACTATGTTCCCCAACAGGAATAGCTTCTACCCACTTAGTAACGTAATCAACAACAACTAAAATATGTGTATATCCATTAGAGGAAGGAAAGGGTCCCATATAGTCAAAGCCCCAAACATCAAATGGTTCAATAACGAGTGAATAATTCATAGGCATTTCTTGACGTCTACTAATATTACTAATTCTTTGACATTCATCAGAATATAGAACAAACTTACGGGCGTCCTTGAAGAGAGTAGGCCAATAAAAACCAGATTGCAATACCTTATGGTCAGTTCTATCTCCAGCATGGTGTCCTCCATAAGCTTTGGAGTGACACTTGCGTAGGATCTGTTCCTGTTCATGCTCAGGTACACAACGTCCAATAACACCATCTACTCCTTCTTTATAAAGATGTGGGTCATCCCAAAAGTAATGCCTCAAATCATAGAAGAACGTTTTCTTTTGCTAGTATGTGAAACTAGGTGGTATAAACTTGGCAACAATGTAAGTAGCATAATCAGCATACCATGGAGCAGTATGAGAGGCATTTATGACATTTAATTGCTCATCAGGAAAGCTATCATCAATAGGAAGTGAGTTATCAAGCACATTTTCTAACCTAGACAAGTTGTCTGCAACGGGGTTCTCAGCTCCCTTTCTATCAACAATATGCAAATCAAATTCTTGTAGCAAGAGAACCCATCTAATAAGTCTAGGTTTAGCATCTTTCTTTTCCATAAGATATTTAATAGCAACATGATCAGTGTGAATAGTTACTTTAGAATCAACAATATAAGGTCTGAACTTATCACAAGCAAATACAACCGCTAAGAATTCTTTTTCAGTAGTAGCATAATTTCTTTGAGCATTGTCTAGGGTTTTACTAGCATATTGAATAACATTTAATTTCTTATCAACTCTTTGTCCTAGAACAACACCTACAGCATAATCACTAGCATCACACATAATTTCAAAGGGTAAATTCCAATCAGGTGGATGAACAATAGGTGCAGAGATCAATGCTTTCTTAAGTATTTCAAATGCTTCTACACAATCATCATCAAAAAGAAATGGTATATCTTTTTGTAATAAATTAGTCAGAGGCCGAGAAATTTTTGAGAAGTCCTTAATGAACCTCCTATAAAATCCGGCATGACCAAGGAAACTTCTTATACCTTTGATGTCCTTTGGACATGGCATCTTCTCAGTAGCATCAACTTTGGCTTTATCAACTTCAATACCTCTTTCAGAAACTTTATGCCCCAAGACAATACCTTCATTAACCATAAAGTGGCACTTTTCCCAATTCAAGACAAGATTAGTTTCTTCACATCTCTGCAAAAATCAATCAAGGTTGCTCAAGCAATCATCAAAAGAAGATCCATAGACGGAAAAATCATCCAATGAAAACCTCACAAATGTTGTCACAAAAGTTAGCAGGTGCATTACATAGACCAAAAGGCATACGTCTATAAGAAAAAGTACCAAAAGGGCAAGTAAAAGTAGTCTTTGATTGATCTTTGGCTGACACAAGTATTTGAGAGAAATCAGAATAACCATCTAGAAAGCAAAAATGTGTATGTTTGGATAATCTTTCTAGCATTTGGTCGACAAAAGGTAAGGGGTAATGATCCTTTTTAGTAGCCTTATTTAATTTGCGGAAATCAATTACAATCCTATAACCTGTAATAATTCTTTGAGGGATCAATTCATCTTTATCATTAGGAACAACAGTAATACCTCCCTTCTTAGGGACACAATGGACAGGGTTTACCCACTGACTATCAGCAACGGGATAAATTATACCTGCCTCAAGGAGCTTTAGTATTTCCTTTCTTACCACTTCTTTCATTTTAGGATTCAGCCATCGTTGATGATCACGAACTGGTTTAGCATCTTCTTCCAAATTAATTTTATGTTGACATAGAGTGGGACTAATGCCCTTAAGATCATCAAGAGTATACCCAATAGTAGCACCGTGCTTCTTCAGAGTTTTCAATAATCTCTCTTCCTCATGCTCTGGAAGGTTAGCACTAATAATAACAGGATATATCTTTTTCTCATCAAGATAAGCATATTTAAGAGTATCAGTGTCGTGGGTTTGTCACGGCAGATGTCCTTGTGAAAGGACTTAGTTTTGGAGCCATCGCTGTGGGTTAGCTTAAAGGGGTTAAACCGGACAAGGGGACACGAGGAGTTTTATACTAGTTCGGCCCCTTCGAGGAAGGTAAAAGCCTACGTCTAGTTGTGATTGGTATTGCTAGGGTTTCGAAGGCCAGGGAGCGAATCCGCTTTGTCTGGCTCTCGAGTTGTTATCTGTCCCTAAACCACGGCCGGGTCGTCCCTTTATATTCATAGGTTGACGCCCGCCGGGCTACAGAGTCCCGAAGCCGGATCATAAACGTGTCCGGTTCGGTCTCTACTCTTCCTATCTTACAATACAAGTTACATGATTAGGTCGGTTTACATTTACAGGCTGTAACCCGCCTTCGGGCCTTGGGCCTTCCGTAAAGCGCCATCATCCTTGCATCTTCATGGGCTTCTAATATTCAAAGAGTCAACCCGGCTACATAAGGCCGGTTTACCTCCAGTAGTAATATCCCCAACATTAGGCCCCACATTGGTTTGAACTTGTTCATGTCAATCTTCTACACTTAGAAAAAATCTTCTCTCATATCTTCACCTTGATCTTGTAAACCGCCGTGACGTGATACTTCCAAATTATGATAATCCGCCTTGACGTCATCCATCTGTCGATGTCGGAGATTACCTTCATTTAATGTGTATTCAGTCACCGAGGCGACACCTTTATTAACTTATCCATTTTTTGGGTTCCTCGATTCCCGCACTTGCCGTTTTACCGCTTCACCTTATAAATAGGGGCAGAGGACCCCTTTCTTTTCTTTCCGCTACCCATTCATCTCTTCTTCTTCCTCTCGACGACCCCGCACTTGAGCGCCGCCGTCATCTTCGAACCTCGCCTCTGCTTCATCATCGGCCGCTGCATCAACCTGTTCGCACTAGAGTTCCACAGCGCCCTTTCCGCTGCTTCCGTGGTCGCAGTAAGTCCTTTCCCCCTTCTTTCCTAGATCCATTAGGGTTTCCTCGCTGTTCTTGAGGTTTGTCAGAGCTTATAGCGCTGTTCTTCCTTTGGCCCGTAGATGAACGCTTCGTACTTATCATATCTCTTGCCGTGATGAATCTTCTGTTACCCTCACAAATCCTTATACAAAAACCGCTGCAATCCTTCATAAACTATTTCGGGTCTTACCCTTTTTAGGTCGAAATATTTTGCTTTTCTGTCTTACCTTAGATCCGAAAGTTTTATACATCTCTGTGAAATCTGTTTCTCCTCACACCATTATAGGCGGTTTAACTTTGCATAATCAATCTGTACCATTAGCCCTCTGATATATCGGAAGAGCCTTTTGTCTCCATAATTATATTCCGGTTTAACAGTGTCTGAGTACCCCTGTCGTGGCATGACCTTTTATGCATTATTGCATTGATCTCTGGTTTATGCCATGTCCTCTATCAGTATGTCTCTTACTCCATTGTATCGTACATATAATCATGCGTGATTTATAAACCGGCCTTTCATTTTCAGCTTGTTTGTTTCACAATGGCCAAACAATTCACTGCCTGCAACTGGGCTCGTTCCCGGGTTACTGAGACTCAGTTGAATGAGATGGTCACCATCGGCTCCCTACCTAAGAAAACTAAAATCAAATGGCGAGTTCCCGGAACAGAAAATCCTCCGACCCCAAGGCACGGCAAGGTGGTGGTCTTTGTTGATCACATAGGCCGTGGCTTCAAACCGCCAGGGTCAAAGTTTTACCGAGATGTGCTTGCCAGCTTCCAACTTCATCCGCAAGATATTGGTCCCAACTCGGTCTCCAACTTATGCAACTTCCAGGTCTTCTGTGAAGTATATTTACAAGAAGAACCAACTGCAGAACTGTTCCGGTATTTCTTCCACTTAAACCGGTGCACAGAGTTTGTAAATGGACCGAACACAGAACTTGGTGGTGTCTCGATTCAAAAGCGGAAAGAAGTTGAATTTCCTCATGCCAAACATCATAGCCACCCAAAGGAATGGAACCAAACTTGGTTTTATTGTAGAGACACTTCGCCTGAAGATGAAAATCCCCTCCCCGGCTTTCATGATCACAGACTATCCAACACCCACCCAATGCCACAATGCCTGAGCTCTTCAAAAAGGGCAAAATACGCTCCTCAACTCGCCAAACTCCGGGCCTTTATGGAGAACGGTTTAACAGGCGTGGACTTTGTGCGCTGTTGGATATCCTGGAGTATCTTGCCGCTAAGCCGGCGTCCCGGTTTAATGTGTGAATATACCGGTGAGGTTGACGACCCTCAACGCCATTGCAACATCCAATTATCTGAGGAAGAAATCACTGAAGGTGTAAAGAAGATTCTGAACGAATCGGAATTGATCTGTAGTCAAACCAGTCTGAGTCCCTTCTATGTCAAGAACAAACTGCCTGCTGTAAGCATTATATTTCCCCCTCATCTCTAATATTTTTAGCTTATGCAACCTGTAATCCTTCTTCTTTGTATATAGGGAGATGACCCCTTCTGGAAATGGAAAACCGTAGAGAAAGCGGCAAAGCCGACTGGAGACAAAGCGGTCAAGCCATCCCGCCCAAAGACCAAAGCCGTAAAACGGACATCAAAATGGAAAACGGCTGACCGGATTAATATGGAGCTTGATGATGATACTGATGATCCAGAAGTTGAGGTAGAACTTGACTCACTTGGCTCTCTTTTCATGCATCTCATTAACAATGATGTTCCTCAGGAGGGCGCATAAGCTAGTCAAGCTGATGATGTAGAGGTAATTACCCTTTCCTCCGGTTCAGACTCTATGCCAACACAAAAAACTCGCCAAGCAGTACGGAAAGTAAGCTTTTCTCATCCTCTTGCTCACTTGGATCTGACATTTATTTTGAAGACTCAGCAACATGAAGCTCGCCGGACAACCCGGCACAGTGGCCAACAGGTCACTTCAGCCGGTTTACCTAATACTCCGGTTCGGAAGTGCCGGTCTGAGGTCTCTCCTACTTCTGACCATTCTTACCCCAAGGCAGGTTATTTCAGACAGCCTCTTAATCCATCCGATTCAAATTATCAGGTGACACCTCCTTCATCTTCTGGTGAATCGACAGCAACTCAACTCCCCCCTTTGAAAACTGTGGCCGGGTAAGTTGTAAAAACCTTTCCTTTCAATGCGCCATAAATCCTTTAAATAGGATGTTAATCCTTTTTTATTCTGTTTGCAGGGCCAAAGCCAGACCCAGTAAGAAAGCTCGGACCACCAATCCGCTCGACGATCCGGTCACCGAAGAAGAAGAACCAAGAGGTGAACCGGAACAAACTCGTGAACCGGAAAGCCCTCATCATGAAGCTGCTTCTGATAACCCGCCCCTTGAAGGCCAAAATACTGATGAACCAGCAGATGCTGATCCTACCGCGCCTGATGTTGAACCGGCAGAACCAAACCGGGCTAGTCCGGTGAAAGATGCTGAAATTCCAATATCATCAACCAAAAACCATGAAGGCCAAGGTGATGACGTAATTATTACTGGAATGGGCCACAGCTCTCCTGGCCATCCCGTCATTTTGGCTCAACATAGTGCCAAAGAAGAGCAAGCTGCCAGGGAGAAAGGTAAATGGAGCAGCAATTTATCAAGCTATGCTCATCTTAATGCTGATGAGCTCCATTCTGGATTCTTGAACCGTCTGCACTCAAACCGGGATTATGAAGCCGGTTTGGTGAACTTGATGAAAGAGCGATATGAGGTAAATTCCTCTCCCTTTGTTTATTGATTTATAGCTGAAATACTATCCCAAGTAGCCCCCAAGGGCCGTTTTATGATTGTTAATCATAAACCGGGTCTTTGTAACACTTTAAGCATCTCATCATTGATCCTTGCAATGGAAGGTCTCTGATAATAGATAAGACTCATCTTGAAATAATTAGATAACTTTCTGCAGCATAGCCCCCAAAGGCCGGTTTAACTTGGCAAGTTAATCCGGTTTTTTAATCCACACATCCGTTTTAGAACAGACGCACATTAGCCCCCAAGTGTCAAGGATAATGCTTGCATTGTTCTGGAGACTTGTATAAAGTGTAGTACTTGAGAGCAAATAGGCATTAGCCCCCAAGTATGAAGTGCATAACTTTGTTATATGCTTTGTACTTAGCACATATATATGCTGTTTGTTTAACATACCTTCAACGTGGCAGGCTGAACTGAGAAGCAAAGATGCCCGAAATTCTGACTTGCAAGATAATGTGAAGTCACAACAAGCCGAGGCTGAAAAAGCCAAAGAGGAGCTGACCCAGGCCCTGGCCGTGATGGAAAAGTTGAAAGAATCTTTCAACAAAGATCATGCTGACTGGGAAACCGAGAAATCCGGTTTAACCAAAAGAGTTGTAGATGCCGAGGCAGCCCTGAAGCCAGTGGCAGATGAACTAGCCAGTTTGAAACACCAAATCAATGCTATGACCTCTGCTATCTTTGGTAAGTACCTGCTTTATGTGTGTTGCATAAGTTGATGAACCTCATAACTGACCAAAATGTTGATAAAATCTTTGACAGGTACCCGGATCGCTCATCTTGGCACATATATGCGGAGGAAACTCAAAGCGGCATACACATTGATTGAACAGCTCTACTCTGGATCTCAGCGTGCTATTTGCACGACAGCTTATAACAAACCGGCTCCCACTTTGATTAAAGAAACTCTTGAGAAGTTGGCCATGTTACTAGCCCGCATTGCCGAGTTGAAGAAAGCAGCTGCCAGAGCCGGAGCTTTAACTGCACTTATTCGAGCAAAAGCCTGGATTCAAGTGTAACATCCCAAAATTCTAAATTTTGGAATGTTATAATAAACAGATAGATTTGATTGACCGTTTGATTGATTGACTGAAAGTGAGTGAAATTCGAAACTTTTTGAACGTTAAATGAGAGGGAAAAAAAGGACTTTCCCAAACTTTCATATTTGCCTTTATGCTCTCCGTGAATTCAAATACTTTTTCATCACGAAACCCTAGAGAGAAGATGACATGACTTCTTCCATTTATTAAATGACAAGGGGTGTTGAAAATATTTGAATTTCATTTGAGAATATTTCCAATTCTGAAACTTTATGCAACTCAATGATTTTCACGAGAGAACATAAAATGACTTCTTCAAATTATATGAAATATGAGTTGGGAGTTTCAAAGGATCAAATTCAAAGTCTTTTGAATTTATTTTCAATTTGGAGTTATTTGAGTTTTATTCAAATTATTTTCTCCAAAAATAAAATATAAGGAAATTAGGGTAACATGATCCTACAACAGAAAATTGGAGAGAAATAAATTTGAAATAATTTTGGTATTTTTAAAAATGATTTTTTGTTGGATTTTAATAGACCAGTAGCACTCTTTGATTTATCTGAATTTGTGTGGATTTTATTTGATTTTACAAAAATGTTCATGTTGTAGATATTCTTTTTCTGAAAATTTTGATATATTATATGCCTATATAATATTTTTAGTTATTTTGTTTTTATTATTTTAGTTCTGTGAAAAAAATGTTTATAAAAAAAAACCTTCCTGCCAACTGGGCCGGCCCAGCTCCCAGGCCAGGCCGCGGCCCAGCCCACCACCTCGTCGTCCCCGAGCTCGGGAGGGACTCCCGAGCCAGCACGCCGCCGCGCCGTGGCCTCCACGGAGTCCTCCGCCGCCTTACCCCTCCTCCAAGGCCACCTCCTCCCCTCCCCTACTATAAAGCCGCCGCCCCGGGCCCCGTTTCCCTCTTGGTCACGCCGCCGCCTCCTCCCGCAGCCGCCGCCGCCGTGGTCAACCGCCGCCGCCGCCGCTCGCAGCTGCTGCGCCGCTGCCTTGCCGCGCCACCGCATGCTGCTCGCCTCCGCCGCCGCACTGCCGCCTCGCGCCGCCCGCGACGCCCCTCACTACTGCCGCTGCTTCCGCCGCCACTGACGCCGCACGCCCCGCTCGCCGGAGCCAATCCGATCAGCGCCGCCGGTTTTTCTCATAAAACCGCCGAGCCACCCGAACCGGTAAAACCACCACCCGATTTTTTTGTTTTTTTAGATTAGGTTTTTCTTCAAAAAAAAAACCCGATCGGTATGCTCTAAATAGGGAACATTTTCTGTTTAGGCCTTTGTAGTGGACGAATTCGTCACTTATGTTTCTATAGCAGATGTTCGTCGGTTAATTTTTTCTTTTTCCTGTTTTATTTAGGATAGGGACCTCTTCATAATTAAAGTTTTTACCGAATAGTCCCTGTTCTTCAAACGGTCATAACTTTTACACCGTTTGTCCAAATCCAACGAAACCAATGCTCACGTCTTCGTTACGATCTCCTCTATCCAGTAATCCAACTCAAACATGTTTTTGAAAAGTTTAAAATTTGAATTAGATCAGATTTGAATTCAAACTTCGTTTGATCATAACTTGAGTTTCGTAGCTCCGTTTGAGTTGATTCTTTTTGCAAATCGAAGCTCTTGATCTAAACTTTTTGATAAGGCCAAATTCACATAATTTTGGTACTGTTAGAAAATGTTTTATGTTGCAATAGTTATTTGCTTGGTTTTTAAGTTTTCCGAATCGACTTCTTCGATCTTTCTGATCTTTTGAGTGATTGCTTATGTATGGTTACTATTGCTTGCTTACGATAGATTGACCGGAGTGTGACGAGTAGAACTATCAAGAGTTTTGAGTGCGAATCATCTTCATCTACATTGCAGGCAAGTTCACTTTGATCATACTCTTTATCACCCAATTTTTATGCATTAGTTTCAATCCTCAAACATTGCATGGTTAGGACGTCATTAACTTGTGGGTTGGGAAGTAGTTGATGAGGTAGGAACCTATCACCTATTTATTATCAAACCCTTGGGAGTTACTATTACGTTATGCTTATATTGCCATGCTATGCTAGTAGACATGGATTGGGTGAGTGAAATCCATGACAGATGTGAGATTGTTAATTAATGGTTTATCTAAGGTGGCAACTTAAACACATATCTGGGTGGATTGAGGCACCTGGGTATTCCAGGACTTGCCTGCTTTCTTTTGGACCGCCACCCAGGCTCAAAGGGATCATGAGACTATTCATACTAGAAACTTCCGTGTGCAGCCACAAGCTATTATGGGCTCTAGCATAGTTGACTAAGTCGTGCGAACTCTTACAGTGGTAGACTAGCAGATGTAGGGGATGTAGGTGGTACGGTCTACCCGATCGTAAGGTGCTAGCGCTTCTGAAAGACTATGTCTCGGTCATCCGTCTTCTCAAACACCATGTAGTGCGAAAAACCAAACGGAGGTGATTGAGTCTTGTGGGGAAAAGTGCGCAAACCTCTGCAGAGTGTATAAACTAATCATGATTAGCCGTGTCCCCGGTTATGGACATCTTGAGTATCTAGTTCTTGGATTATCCTATTGATCTCATCACGTTACCTTAAATGAATATTGTTGTGTTTTAATGATGATTCTTAATCGGGATTGAGAATGCTGTCAACCATTCTCAATGTTCAACAACCACCATGATAGTTAAATAAAAATTTATTCCTTTGCAGTAGGGAAAAATTGGCTTTTCGCAAAAACCTTATAACCATAGAGCTTTTCCACCAGCCAAATATGCATGTAGTGATAGCCTTTATTAATCATTCTCTATGGTGTGAATTTGCCAGTACATTCAATGTACTGACCCTTTGTGGCTGCAACGTCTCATGTTGCAGGATTTCTTACGAGGAGTAAGTGAAACGTTAGGGTTACGATTTCTACACTCAACTTTGCAGTTGGTGTTGATGGGAATCCACAACCTTGTTACTTCCGCTATTTTGGATTGAGGTAATAGTATTTACGTTACTTATACATGTGATTTACCTCTGTTATAAATCCTCGAGTACTGTGTGTCAGCATACCGATCCAGGGATGACACTTAAGCACAGAGACTTGATCCATTCGGGTCGGGTCGCTACAAGATGGTATCAGAGCACATGTTGACTGTAGAACGTGACCCTAGAAACTGGCAAGCCCATAGCAAAGATTTTTCTCTACAACTTTCCCTTTCAAAAAGATCTTTTACCTCTCTTCTCTTCTGAGCTTATTCAAAATTCCCTTTAGTGAGACCATACCCCTTTCCCCTTTTGACCACACGAAGATTCGACTGATGAGACCACTCCAAGAAGTACAAGATATCGGACAACTAAGACCACTTCGGAATGAAGAGTATTTTTCGTGCATCTGAATAATGGAAACTACAATGGTTGAAGACCGAAGACTAGGAGATTTTGAGGGCTCTGAAGAATTCCCAGATTTGTATGACCTAGGAAGGCTACCCTTATGGAACTTGGCAGACTATGGAAGTTGTCAATACCCGAGATCAAGGTGTATCGAAGAAAGACTGAAACAAGGAGCATGAGAACTCGAAGTTTTGTCAAAGAAAACCCTAAGGTAGGATATATCAACTATGGAATGATAGCTCATGGGAATGACAAGAGCAGAAACACGGTTATCCATGATGTCATCGCCCGCTGATGCTATTGTCACCGTGCTGAGTTAAGGATGCATTTCTTCAGAATGGATTTGATGGAAGAAGGCTGATGGAGCACCAATTAGTAAGATGAAGTTTTAACCTTAGCCGGTGTATCACCAGGATCTGGAGTAGTACATCAAGAAGTTAAGATGGAGCTACAAGAAGCCGTATTTTGACAAGGAGCATTTCGTGAAGAACTTAGCTCCAAGAAGCGAAAGTAGCCAAGCTGGAGGAGCAAAACCTCAAGAAATCGGAGATTCGTCAGGAACTAGACCATGGTTCATGCCAAGGATGTTGAAACCTAGAAGTTTGAAATACAACTCCAGAATATTAAAGGATGTCACGAGAGATTTCACGTCAACAGAGATGATCTGGCAAAAGAACTTGAGAAGACAAGCATGATCGGAAGAAGCCATTGGAGGCATGAACAAGGTTTGAAGAGTTTGGAGACATTGAAGATTTATTGACCTTTAGAAGACCAAACCCCTGTTATATACCTACGTTAGATGCGACGTTTGTGAGCTGTCATTTGTTTGATGTTTTTCCCGATGGCTACAAATAAAATCTATCTTTTCAAAACTTTTGTTTGTATTGTGTGTATCCCTCTCTATCTCTCTTATCTCACCCCAAACCCATGGACCCAATAGAGGATGAATGAAGATGAGCTTATATTTTCTAGACCGATGAGTCAATTGGAGACAGACCAATAGATTCAGAACATGGAGGATCACATGAAGAATAACCCTATAGTCGGAAAGGATATGACCCAGCATGCTCTTCAGTGCTTTGAAAGAGGTGCTGCTACTTGGTGGAGGATGTACCAAACCATCAATGGATGGCAAGGAGTAACCACTTGGAAAGAATTTAAGTTGACTTTGCCAAAGTCTCGGCTTGTGTCCCAGAAGTTGAAGCCTTATGGAAAGGATATGAGGAAACCTTGTGCATACAAGATTTGTGGAGAAATAGGACACACCCATAAAGAACACAAGGATGAATGCCCTAATTGTGAAGGAAGTCACCCAGTTGAAGAATGCCCAATTAGGCAGATTACTTGTTTCTTGTGTGAAGGGACTACCCACTATCCTGCTCAGTGTCACATTTACCCGATGGTATGAAGAACCGTACAACAGACGAAAGAATTAAAGAAAGGAGCCCTTATGGAAATTTTAGAAGAACCCGTGATGAAGGAAAATGTGGAGGACACACCTAAAGAGGACCCGAGTAAACCCTGCACTAAGTCTTGCTATTCATGTGGAGAAGAAGGACACATCTCCCAAAATTGTTTGAATGGGGATCTAGTAGAATTCCCGATGGAGGAAGTAGAGTATGACCCATAGGAAATAGAAGCCCTGATTGAACTGGAAAAGTCCAGGAAGAGAAACCGATTGGAGCCCAGGAAGGACCTGAGTCATATCACCTGTTACAGGTGCAAGGAGTCAGGGCACTACCTCAACAATTGCCCAAAAAGCAAACCTCGAGACTTGTCAGAAGTAATATGTTATCGTTGTAATAGAGCAGGGCACTTTGCCATAGAATGCCCCAAGGAGAAGGAAACTTGTGCTAGATAGTTGAGTTTGCAACAAAAGAAATGGAGTAGTAGAAGTGAGAGCATTTTCGTTTATATTGAGGTGTTGAGTTGAGACATGTAATGGAAAAGCGAGAGATTGTAATAACTTGAGAATGAATAAAGTTAGCATCGTTGGTACTGATATGGATTTTATGAGTTGTTACTCTATGAAGAAGAATTTTGGCCATTCTGAGGATATGAGAAATATGGTCTATGGAAGATTCGTGCATTTTAAGGGTGGTAGTACCCTGTAAGAACCGTTGACCCCTGGAAAAGATAAGGATACTCCACTGAGTGGATTTCGGACAAAATGAATACGAGTTTTGTCTCGATATGTGTGATGCCCCAAGAGTATGTGGGATGAAGTTGGTGACCGTCAGTTGTTGTACCAAATGTGATCAAGGAGTCAGAAGAGAATGTTAAGTTGATTCAAGGTAGATTGAAGGTAGCTCAGTCCAGACAGAAGAGTTATGCAGAGTTAAAAATGCAAGGAGGTAGTCTATGACGGAGCATATCTTCATGTGTTCCCTCTGCGAGGAATTAAACGATTTGGAGTTAAGGGACAGTTAGCCCCAAGATTTGTAGGACCATACCGAGTTTTGGAGCGTATAGGAGAAGTGGCCAACAAGTTGGAGTCACCCGAAGGACTGTCAGGAGTCCATGATGTGTTTCACGTTTCCCAGTTGAAGAAGTGCCATGCAGAGATGGCCAATATTCCCATGTAAGGGCGCTGGAAAGGATAATGATGTGGAATATGGACTTCATAAGTATAAGTTTTTATCTCGGTATGAGGGATATCCCACGAGGATGAAGAGATAAATTACTATTGGATATAAAGGAGGTATGATGTTGGAAATATGGATCAAGGGAAATTCCATGATGAGTCTGAGTAATCATGTCCTAGTTTAGATGCCAATAGAAGGAAGGAAGACAATACAATTGGATGGATTCTAAGTATGCTAGGAAGCTGGAAGTTGGATGTTGGAATAACGATAAGTTGCCCAGAGGATAAGTTCAAGGTTTACAAGTGATGAGATGGGCCATAACCCACAGGCCCCAGGACCTGCCAAAAAGCAAGCACATTCTTGCTGAAGGAAAAACCCTGGAGGAAGATACGACGTTTTATCGGCAGACAATTTTATAGGAGTAACGCAAAACCTGAGAGTTGTGAAGGAACGATAGATGTTTGTTTGGCTTGCAGAATCCATGGAATTATCCGAACTTAGTTCGTCGACAAGAGAAATTCGGCAATGCTTGTGAGGATGACCGAGTGTTAGAATGCGAGATTCACTAAAGCATATACAGGGTAATGATTTGGGTGCGGGATGGATTGATCACCATACCGACTTACTCTTATTATCCGCCTTGCTATGTGGGATGGTAAATCTGAGTGACTTACCTATAGTAGAGAGACAACGATCAAAACCTTGTTTAAACCTTAGAATGGTATAGGTATTTTTTTCCGTGTACAAGGCAGCTTTGCGAACCGTAGGTTATACGGTGAGGATCAACCAGACTCATTTCCTGCAGGACAAACCATAAATGGTTGACCACCATGAGATATCGATAGTTGTTTAGTAATGGCGCCAGACCCGTCACCTAAGAAGACCCAATCTCGGAATAACCTTACCAAGAGGAAAGGACGGAAGAATTGCGGTAAAGGTTATACCACTATCTGAAGAGCCCAGAGAGGGAATTCCCAAGATTTGAGAAGACCGACACTGTCAAGAATAAAGATGGAGTATATGAGTTTTGATGGAACAGTAACCATGCTTTTAAGGGTGGTAGCATCCCAGACCCCTGTGATGATCGATGGATTTTGAGGAGACCCCCAAACCCTAACCTTTTTCTTGCAAGCCTCTCCGAATCTCGAGGACGAGATTCATTTTAAGGGTGGTAGGTTTGTAACATCCCAAAATTCTAAATTTTGGAATGTTATAATAAACAGATAGATTTGATTGACTGTTTGATTGATTGACTGAAAGTGAGTGAAATTCGAAACTTTTTGAACGTTAAATGAGAGGGAATAAAAGGACTTTCCCAAACTTTCATTTTTGCCTTTATGCTCTCCGTGAATTCAAACACTTTTTCATCACGAAACCCTGGAGAGAAGATGACATGAATTCTTCCATTTATTAAATGACAAGGGGTGTTGAAAATATTTGAATTTCATTTGAGAATATTTCCAATTCTAAAACTTTATGCAACTCTATGATTTTCACGAAAGAAGATAAAATGACTTCTTCAAATTATATGAAATATGAGTTGGGAGTTTCAAAGGATCAAATTCAAAGTCTTTTGAATTTATTTTCAATTTGGAGTTATTTGAGTTTTATTCAAATTATTTTCTCCAAAAATAAAATATATGGAAATTAGGGTAACATGATTCCCTACAACAGAAAATTGGAGAGAAATAAATTTGAAATAATTTTGGTATTTTTAAAAATGATTTTTTGTTGGATTTTAATAGACCAGTAGCACTCTTTGATTTATCTGAATTTGTGTGGATTTTATTTGATTTTACAAAAATGTTCATGTTGTAGATATTCTTTTTCTGAAAATTTTGATATATTATATGCCTATATAATATTTTTAGTTATTTTGTTTTTATTATTTTAGTTCTTTGAAAAAAATGTTTATAAAAAAAACCTTCCCGCCAACTGGGCCGGCCCAGCTCCCAGGCCCAAGGCCGCGGCCCAGCCCAGCGCGCCCTGCTCGTCTCCGACTCCCGCACGGGAGCGCCGCCGCCGGAGTCCGGTCGAACTCCACGTCCTCCTCGCCTGACCCCTCCTCCACGCCAGCTCCTCCCCCCCCCCTTAAATAACGAGGCCCCGGGCCCCATTCCTCTCCTCCCCACTGCTCGCAGCCGCGCCTCGCGCCGCATCTCTCGCCGCCGGCGAGATCCGCCGAGCTCCGCCCGAGGCCGCCTCTGTCGCCTCAGACGACCACCGCCGTCACCACCACCGCACCCGCCGCCCAGCGCCGCCCCTCCCCGTCCACTCCGCCCTCGCCGTAGGCCACCGACGCCGCACGCCCCGCTCGCCGGAGCTGATCCAATCTGCGCCGCTAGTTTTTCTCATAAAACCGCCGAGCCGCCCGAACCGGTAAAACCACCACCCGGTTTTTTTGTTTTTTTATTAGGTTTTTCTTTTAAAAAAAAACCCCCCGATCGGTATGCTCTAAATAGCGAACGTTTTCTGTTTAGGCCTTTGTAGTGGACGAATTCGTCACTTATGTTTCTATAGAGGACGTTCGTCGGTTAAGTTTTTCTTTTTCCTGTTTTATTTAGGATAGGGACCTCTTCGTAATTAAAGTTTTTACCGAATAGTCCCAGTTCTTCAAACGGTCATAACTTTTACACCGTTTGTCCAAATCCAACGAAACCAACGCTCACGTCTTCGTTACGATCTCCTCTATCCAGTAATCCAACTCAAACATGTTTTTGAAAAGTTTAAAATTTGAATTAGATAAGATTTGAATTCAAACTTTGTTTGATCATAACTTGAGTTTCGTAGCTCCGTTTGAGTTGATTCTTTTTGCAAATCGAAGCTCTTGACCTAAACTTTCTGATAAGGCCAAATTCACATAATTTTGGTACTGTTAGAAAATGTTTTACGTTTCAATAGTTATTTGCTTGGTTTTGAAGTTTTCTGAATCGACTTCTTCGATCTTTCTGATCTTTTGAGTGATTGCTTATGTATGGTTACTATTGCTTGCTTACGATAGATTGACCGGAGTGTGACGAGTAGAACTATCAAGAGTTTTGAGTGCGAATCATCTTCATCTACATTGCAGGCAAGTTCACACTTTGATCATACTCTTTATCACCCAATTTTTATGCATTAGTTTCAATCCTCAAACATTGCATGGTTAGGACGTCATTAACTTGTGGGTTGGGAAGTAGTTGATGAGGTAGGAACCTATCACCTGTTTATTATCAAACCCTTGGGAGTTACTATGACGTTATGCTTATATTGCCATGCTATGCTAGTAGACGTGGATTGGGTGAGTGAAATCCATGACAGATGTGAGATTGTTAATTAATGGTTTATCTAAGGTGGCAACTTAAACACATATCTGGGTGGATGGAGGCACCTGGGTATTCCAGGACTTGCCTGCTTTCTTTTGGACCGCCACCCAGGCTCAAAGGGATCATGAGACTATTCATACTAGAAACTTCCGTGTGCAGCCACAAGCTATTATGGGCTCTAGCATAGTTGACTAAGTCATGCGAACTCTTACAGTGGTAGACTAGCAGATGTAGGGGATGTAGGTGGTACGGTCTACCCGATCGTAAGGTGCTAGCGCTTCTGAAAGACTATGTCTCGGTCATCCGTCTTCTCAAACACCATGTAGTGCGAGAAACCAAACGGAGGTGATTGAGTCTTGTGGGGAAAAGTGCGCAAACCTCTGCAGAGTGTATAAACTAATCATGATTAGCCGTGTCCCCGGTTATGGACATCTTGAGTATCTAGTTCTTGGATTATCCTGTTGATCTCATCACGTTACCTTAAATGAATATTGTTGGGTTTTAATGATGATGCTTAATCGGGATTGAGAATGCTGTCCACCATTCTCAATGTTCAACAACCACCATGATAGTTAAATAAAAATTTATTCCTTTGCAGTAGGGAAAATTTGGCTTTTCGCAAAAACCTTATAACCATAGAGCTTTTCCACCAGCCAAATATGCATGTAGTGATAGCCTTTATTCATCATTCTCTATGGTGTGAATTTGCCAGTACTGACCCTTTGTGGCTGCAACGTCTCATGTTGCAGGATTTCTTACGACGAGTAAGTGAAACGTTAGGGTTACAATTTCTACACTCAACTTTGCCGTTGGTGTTGATGGAAATCCACAACCTTGTTACTTCCGCTATTTTGGATTGAGGTAATAGTATTTACGTTACTTATACATGTGATTTACCTCTGTTATAAATCCTCGAGTACTGTGTGTGCAGCATACCGATCCAGGGATGACACTTAAGCACAGAGACTTGATCCATTCGGGTCGGGTCGCTACAAGAAGGTATCAGAGCACATGTTGACTGTAGCACGTGACCCTAGAAACTGGCAAGCCCATAGCAAAGATTTTTCTCTACAACTTTCCCTTTCAAAAAGATCTTTTACCTCTCTTCTCTTCTGAGCTTATTCAAAATTCCCTTTAGTGAGACCATACCCCTTTCCCCTTTTGACCACACGAAGATTCGACTGATGAGACCACTCCAAGAAGTACAAGATATCGGACAACTAAGACCACTTCGGAATGAAGAGTATTTTTCGTGCTTCTGAATAATGGAAACTACAACTTCTCCCATGTCCTCAGGAACAAACATAACTACTCACAAAGCATAAACATGTTCATAATCAGAGGGGTATTAATATGCATATAGGATCTGAACATATGATCTTCCACCAATTAAACCAACTAGCATGAACTACAAGGAGTAATTAACGCTACTAGCAACCTACTAGCACCAATACCGGACTTGGAGATAAGAATTGGATACAAGAGATGAACTAGGGTTTTGAGAGGAGATGGTGCTGATGAAGATGTTGATGGAGATTGCCCTCTCCTGATGGGAGGAGCGTTGGTGATGATGATGGCGATGATTTCCCCCTACGGGTGGGAAGTTTCCCCGGCAAAACAGCTCCGCCAGAGCCCTAGATTGCTTCCGCCAAGGTTCCGCCTCGTGGCGGCAGAGTTTCGTCCGAGAAGATGGCTTCTTATTTTTTTCCCATCGAAAGACTTCATATGGCAGAAGATGGCCACCGGAGGGCCACCAGAGGGCCCACGAGGTAGGGGGGCGTGCCCAGGGGGGTAGGGCGCGGCCCCCACCCTCGTGGGCAGGGTGTGGCCCCCCTGGTGAAGTTCTTGCTCTCAGTATTTTTTATATATTTGGAAAACGTCTTCCGTGAAGTTTCAGGACTTTTGGAGCTGTACAGAATAGGTCTCTAATATTTGCCCCTTTTCCAGCCCAGAATCCCAGCTGCCGGCATTCTCCCTCTTTATAGAAACCTTGTAAAATAAGAGATAATAGGCATAAGTATTGTGACATAATGTATAATAACAGCCCATAATGCAATAAATATCGGTATAAAAGCATGATGCAAAATGGACGTATCACACAACTATCCAGGTGGCCTCTGGAAGCATCGGTTAGTCCATTATAAAAGATGTCAAGTATTTCATTTTTCTTGAGAGGATGATCAGGCAAAGCATTAAGTAATTGGAGAAGCCTCCCCCAAGCTTGTGGGAGACTCTCTTCTTCAATTTGCACAAAATTATATATTTCCCTTAAAGAAGCTTATTTCTTATGAGTGGGGAAATATTTAGCAGAGAAGTAGTAAATCATATCCTAGGGACTACACACACAACCAGGATCAAGAGAATTAAAGCATATCTTAGCATCACCCTTTAATGAGAACGGAAATAATTTAAGGATATAATTGTAGCGAGTTTTCTCATCATTAGTGAACAGGGTAGCTATATCATTTAATTTAGTAAGATGTGCCACAACAGTTTCAGATTCATAGCCATAGAAAGGATTAGATTCAACCAAAGTAATTATATCAGGATCAACAGAGAAATCATAATCCTTATAAGTAATAAATATAGGTGAAGTAGCATAAGCAGGGTCATATTTCATTCTAGCATTCAAAGATTTTTCTTTCAGCTTAGCTAATAGTTTCTTAAGATCACTTCTATCATTGCAGGCATGAAAGTCTCTAGTAGTTTCTTCATCCATAACATAACCCTCAGGCACAACAGGCAATTCATATCTAGGGGGAGAATCTTCATCATCACTTTCATCAATATTATCAGTTTCAATAATTTCATTCTCTCTAGCCCTAGGAAGTTGTTCATCAAGAACCAAGTGGCACAGTAGTATCAAGCAAAGAAGTAGTTTCATCATAAGTATCATGCATAGCAGAAGTGGCATCATCAATAACATGCGACCTATCGGAATCAATAGCATGTGTAGGTGTCACAAGTTTACTCAAAACAGAAGGTGAATCAAGTGAAGAGTTAGATGGCAGTTCCTTACCTCCCCTCGTGGTTGAGGGAAAAATCTTGGTTCTTTGATCTTTCAAGTTCTTCATAATGATAAGCAGGTATAAATCCCAAGTGACTCAAAGAATAGAGATATGCTCCCCGGCAACGGGGCCAGAAAATGGTATTGATAACCCACAATTATAGGGGATCGCAACAGTTTTCGAGGGTAGATTATTCAACCCAAATTTATTGATTCGACACAAGGGGAGCCAAAGAATATTCTCAAGTATTTGCAGCTGAGTTGTCAATTCAACCACACCTAGATAACTTAATATCTGTAGTAAGTTATTTAGTAGCAAAGTAATATGATAGTAGTGGTAACGGTGGCAAAAGTAACGGTAGCAGTTTTGGTTTTATAGTGATTGTAACAGTAGTAGAGGAAAAGTAAATAAGCAAAGAACAATATATGGAAAAGCTTGTAGGCAATGGATCGGTGATGGAGAATTATGCCGGATGTGATTATTCATGCAACAATTATAACATAGGGTGACATAGAACTAGCTCCAGTTCATCAATGTAATGTAGGCATGTATTCCGAATATAGTCATACGTGCTTATGGAAAAGAACTAGCATGACATCTTTTATCCTACCCTCCCATGGCAGCGGGGTCCTATTGGAAACTAAGGGATATTAAGGCCTCTTTTTAATAGAGTACCGGACCAAAGCATTAACATAGAGTGAATACATGAACTCCTCAAACTATGGTCATCACCGGGAGTGGTCCCGATTATTGTCACTTCGGGGTTGTCGGATCATAACACATAGTAGGTGACTATAGACTTGCAAGATAGGATCAAGAACTCACGTATATTCATGAAAACATAATAGGTTTAGATATGAAATCATGGCACTCGGGCCCTAGTGACAAGCATTAAGCATAGCAAAGTCATAGCAACACCAATCTCAGAACATAGTGGATACTAGGGATCAAACCCTAACAAAACTAACTCGATTACATGATAAATCTCATACAACCCATCACCGTCCAGCAAACCTATGACGGAATTACTCACGTACGGCGGTGAGCATCATGGAATTTGTGATGGAGGAAGGTTGTCGATGACGATGGCGACGGATTCCCCTCTCTAGAGCCCCGAACGGACTCCAGATCAGCCCTCCAGAGAGAGTTTAGGGCTTGGCGGCGGCTCCGTATCGTAAAACGTGATTGTCGGTGTCAAAACCGGTGGATCTCGGGTAGGGGGTCCTGAACTATGCGTCAAGGCCGGATGGTAACAGGAGACCAGGGACACGATGTTTTTACCCAGGTTCGGGCCCTCTCGATGGAGGTAATAACCTACTCCTGCTTGATTAATATTGATGATATGGGTAGTACAAGAGTAGATCGACCACGAGATCAAGGAGACTAAACCCTAGAAGCTAGCCTATGGTATGATTGTTGTATATATTGTCTATCTATCGACTAGCCTGGCCTCAGTTTATATAATGCACCGGAGGCCTAGGATAACAAGAGTCCTAGCCGAATACGCCGGTGGGGAGAAGTCCTTGTCTTGATCGCCAAGTCTTGTGGAATCTTCCTTGTATGCGGTAGCCGGCCGAACTGGCCCATGAGTATACGACCACGAGGGTCCTCGGCCCAATCTAATAGATCGGGAGACGATGTGGTGAGTACCCCCTAGTCCAGGACACCGTCAGTAGCCCCCTGAACCGGTCTTCAAGTTAGGGACGCTCCTCGATTCTTCCGAACTGTTCTTCATCTTCGGTTGCCGGTCTTGAAAACTGGTTCAACAAATCTTCTTTATCTTCGATCTTGAGGATCGCCAAAATGCATTCGACGAGTTTACACGTCGGGTATCCGAGGAGCCCCTTTAAGTTTCCGGCCTTTATCAATGCCTTATTATTTTTATGCCACACCTCGGGTTTGAAGTTGTTCCCGGGAGGCAGTGTCCTCTTGCGTCCGAGCTCTAACGCGGGACTGTATTTGAGGTATCTTTTGCAGCCGAGCACCAATGCCGGACCGCTTCCCAGCTCTAGCGCCGGAATGTATCCGAGCTCCAAAGCCGGACTAGGTATCCGAGCTCCAACGCCGAACTGTATATCCGAGCTCCAACGCCGAAATATATCTGAGCTCCAACGCCGGACTGTGTCCAGGCTCCAATGCTGGACTATATCCGAGGTGTCATATCACCTTGGTTCAGAAAAGTTGAAGGAGTTTAGCCGAGCTTAATGCCGGAAATGCCCTCTATGGAGCCAGCCACTAGCGCCCGAGCTTTATGCCGGACTGCTTCTGAGGTGGTGCACCACCCCGACTATGGGCCGATTTTTTGTCAATATTTTTTATTGGTGCAATTTATTCTCTGCCGAGATATATAGCCAGTAGCCCTCAAGGTGTGTATCGGTCTAAAACCCGAGATGCACCTGAAGGATGACGTAAGACCGCTGATCCTAGTAGCCGCTGAGACTCAGGTTGATTTGCAAAATCGGCCTGAGGATCAAGTCCAAGCTCGGCAGAATACTTCGGGACACTAAAAGTGGCGTGCTTAGTCCTCGAGACTCAGGTTGGGTGCGGCCGACCAACCTGAGGATCAAAATCTCCTCGGAAACTATATTTCACATAAAATTTTCTGCATTGGACAAGCAATGCAGTAGCCCCCGAGACACTGGTCGGGTGGCAACACCAGATCAGGGGATCGATGTGCCCCTTTAATATTTGTAAATAATAAGCCCGAAGCCCAGTAGCCCCCGAGCCTTAATGCAGGCACGGGTGGCCGAATTAAGGATCAATATCCATAGTAAAATCACAAATTATGTGTAATGACCCTATGTATCCAAGTACTTTACGTCATTAATGCTTGGATCCGCATTGTACAAAACTTTATTGACCGACCATCGGCTTCCACCTCCTCGGCCAGTAGCCGAGGAGTGTTTGTCCTACTTTATAAAGCCTTTATGAGGGCAAAGATTTACAACAAACAAGGCAATCTGGCCATACGGTTTTATAAACAAAGCTACGCAGAGAGTTATATTACTGTTTAACAGAAGAAATGTCTTCCAAAGAAAATAGTCCCGCTATCAGTTCCTTTCTTTGGGTTGTCATGCTAAGCATGATCATTAAACCTCAGCTCTAATGTAAGAGCAAAATATCAAGGATTTAGTTTGGGAGGCCAGTTAATAGCCCCCGGTAGTGTTCGGCGATAGTCGAGGTCAAGCCATAAACACCTCGGCCAATGTTATGAATGGCCCGTCATAGTCATCGGATCGCTGACCAGTTTACGCATATTGTGACAGTCAGTTTTCGGCTTTCTCCACTAAGGTGCTTTACCATGTGAGCTGGAAGCACAATCGCAGTGGTTCTCCCTTTGCACGCCTAGCCGAACAAAACAGAACGTAGGAAGCAAGTGCAGGAGCCGGGCAACCCAACTATTGACCGAAGACACAATTCGAAACCGATGCATATATAGCAATATCTGAGAATGTTTTTGCCGAATCCCTAAAGGTGTCCGGCGTTGCACTGCGAGACTAATGCTGGAAAAGCACAAATAGTTTAAAAGTGCCCAAATCTTGGAAAACCAAGAAACGTCAGTAAAAACATGACGTCCGAACAAGATCAAGTGTTCGGTGCCAATCAGAAAATTGGTCTTAGAAAAAAGAAGTGCTTCTGCCGTCCTTTAACATGACACATCCTATCTCAAGACTTCGAGCGGGTCAGCCTACGGCTTCAACCTCCTATCCCGAGGGCGGAGTACTTCTCATTAGGCCAGTTTAGCAAACTAAACTCTAGCGGCTTTGAGAGAGAAATTAGGCTCCCCAGCTAGTGACCGCACACTCGCGTCGAAAAAAGGAGTGATAAATAATAATAAAACTTTGCAACGAGTAAGAAGAAGAACACTTATTATAAAAAAGCTCAAATAAACTTAAGAGCCTCCAAGTGACTTGGGTAGAAGAATGATTGCATGTACCGAAGTACTTATATCATATCTATGTTCAACCGAACTTTAAACGCGTCTTAACCGACCGTCAGCTTCTCCCTCTTTGGTCAAGGACCGAAAAGTGTTATGTACTCCATCGGTCGAGAATATCGACGGTGTTTCCAATAACCAGGCAATCAGGCCATAAGGCTGTAACAGACAAAGCGCGCTCAGGGAACTTATGCTATATTACCGTGAAGTGTAAGAAGCATCTTCGAAGAAAATAGTACCCCCACTGATACCTTTCTTCGGTGCTCATTGTTATTATGAGACTTGTGCAATAGATTTTTTGTACTCATGAGTTCCGTTGTGTGCCGACCATCATTGAATAACTATAAGAGCGCTAGCTTTCGGCTTCACCCAGTCTGAGGTCCGGCTCGGGTGACCCGATCGTGACAATCGCAGAGGTGATCCCTTTACTCCCTAGCCGAACAATCAGGAACGTAGGGGTAAACACATGAGTAAGGCAACCCAGCTTGCAAATCGCTTAAGTCAATATGGTGCATATTGTGGCATAATACACGAACAAGGAACGAAGCCGTACAAGTATAATCATATGCAACAGGAAAAGCTTCATAAAGGAAGCCCCCAAGTAAACGGGGTATTTGAATTTGTGTGTCACAAACAAAGTTTGGACAAGGAAATTTTTTACAAGAAACTTTTTTCCAAAAAAGTATAATGCTTGGTCGAACCGAACACAAGTTAGAAATTAAAGCTTTGAGCATGAAAGCGACTTAGCTAGTTAATGTGTTCGGTATTGATGACGCGACCCGAGCTTGATGCGGGGCAAGGTTCCATCCCCCAAGCCGGTCCCGAGGTGGCGGAGCGGAGAGCTCGACACGCCGAAGTGGTGACATAGCACGGTCAATGCAGACCGGCAGAGTGACACCGAAGTCCTCGGATCATTTTCCTGTGCACAAAAAATAGTGCAAACCGGAGATAATAGTAATAATGATAATTAAAAAAAATTTGCATAATAAATAATTTATGCAAAGTGAGGAATAGAAGAAATATGGCCTGGCGCCGAAGTCAATGTCGATGCAGGGCGTCGGCGTGATGTAGTAAAGGCGTGGCAAAGCCTGAATTCACAGGTCGGTCCGAGCTCCGGATGCGGCATTCGCCGGACTATGTACGGAAACTGATTGAACCACCACGCGACCGTCGTTAATGCGGTCACCATTTGATAGACCTGTGTACATATCATGGACAAACCAGAGTAATAATTCCTTGGGAAAAATGAACCCAAACAAGCAAAAAATACTGGGATTAATAGCACCTAGTTTATTTGTTGTAGCAATCCGAAGGAAGATGATTCCCAAAATTGGGACTCGCTCCACACACCCATTGCCTGATGGGCGATAAAACGACAGCATGGCAATGCTGGTAAAGGTTAACTTGCCGAGGCAAAGCCATCGGCCCAGCTAACGTGACGGAGCTGGTCGGCTAGTGACGCCGAAGCGTCCGAAGTAGGTTGATGAAGAGATGGCGAAGCCCCCGGTCCAGCCGAGATGTCGAAGTAGGTCGGCGTGATGGACACCATCTTGAAGAAGCAATAGTGCGGCCCTGTCGATGCAGGTCATGACGTGGTCAATGACGGCTTGATAAAGCGACCGTGCGGCGATGCTGGTATGCCCGCTCCGTGTAATCCGTGGGGCGGCGATGTTGATGATGATTTATCCTTCGCGATGCCGGACTCTTGTTTGGCTTGCCGAAATGATGATCCGAAGAAGTTGAGCTCGGCTAAAGTGACGACGTGTCTAGCGCAGGTCGGCAGCCGTGGAGTAATATTGCAGGACTGGTTTGATACCAGCATGATGTTGAAGATCATGTTCAAAAGATCTTACAGTTAGTGGGATGTGTTGGGAACAAAACACAATACCTCATACAAAACTTCCTTCAAAAGGGATGTCCGAAATCCTGTTCAGAAAAAGGATGAACTCGGGTCGGATTCGTTTTCACGCAGAAAACAGATCCGAAAAGTGATGCACTAATCGGAAGGTTCCCGGAGTTTGGACGGTCGGATCGAGCCGAAATTTTGAGAGGTGGTAGATATAGGAATTCCGCAGTCGATCAACGATTGGATCTTCCAAAGGACTTCCGAGCTAGAAGGTGGACACCACGCCCTAAACTCATCCAAATTCCTGTCCAGATTTGACAGGGCTCCGGTATATCGTGGATTGCCAGAGATTCCTCCATCGGAACTCGATGAAATTTTCCAGGGTTGTTGTAGACTCAATTCCGCACAATTCCACTAAAGCGATCGTCAAAGAGATACTCGAGGAGGTGGTGGTGGTAGATACGAGTTCGCTGTCCAGAAAAACAGCACGGTCGCTTGAGGGCAATGTTGACGTTGAGCCCCCGAGCTCCAAAGATGATTCCTCCGTGATCTTGATAGAGATCGGAGTTGATGTTTGATGAAGGCCCTCGTCCGGACATGGTGATCCGAACACGGGGCGCAATTCTTGGTCGAACCAAGGTGACCAGTCGAGCTGGTGACGAAGATGCCAAAGTCGCAGTTGATCTGCAGGCGATCCATCGATCCTTTTGTCGATCACACAGCGAAACTCTCAATGAAAGCACCAATGTCGGTGTCAAAACCGGCGGATCTCGGGTAGGGGGTCCCGAACTATGCGTCAAGGCCGGATGGTAACAGGAGACCAGGGACACGATGTTTTTACCCAGGTTCGGGCCCTCTCGATGGAGGTAATACCCTACTCCTGCTTGATTAATATTGATGATATGGGTAGTACAAGAGTAGATCTACCACGAGATCAAGGAGGCTGAACCCTAGAAGCTAGCCTATGGTATGATTGTTGTATATATTGTCTATCTATCGACTAGCCTAGCCTCGGTTTATATAATGCACCGGAGGCCTAGGATAACAAGAGTCCTAGCCGAATACGCTGGTGGGGAGAAGTCCTTGTCTTGATCGCCAAGTCTTGTGGAATCTTCCTTGTATGCGGCTGACGTCCGAACTGGCCCATGAGTATACGACCACGGGGGTCCTCGGCCAATCTAATAGATCGGGAGACGACGATTGGTTGTCTTTGCAAGTCTCTTCGAATTATCAGTTTGGTTTGGCCTACTAGATTGATCTTTCTTGCAATGGGAGAAGTGCTTAGCTTTGGGTTCAATCTTGCGGTGCTCGATCCCAGTGACAGTAGGGGAAACGACACGAATTGTATTGTTGCCATCGAGGATAAAAAGATGGGGTTTATATCATATTGCATGACTTTATCCCTCTACATCATGTCATCTTGCTTAAAGCGTTACTCCATTCTTATGAACTTAATACTCTGGATGCATGCTGGATAGCGGTCGATGTGTGGATTAATAGTAGTAGATGCAGGCAGGAGTCGGTCTACTTGTCACGGACGTGATGCCTATATACATGATCATACCTAGATATTCTCATAACTATGCTCAATTCTATCAATTGCTCGACGGTAATTTGTTTACCCACCGTAATACTTATGCTATCTTGAGAGAAGCCACTAGTGAAACCTATGGCCCCCGGGTCTATTTTCCATCATATTAATATCCCGTCAACAAGCTATTTCTTGCGCCGTTTATTTTGCTTTCTTTACTTTTAGTCTTTATCATAAAAATACCAAAAATATTATCTTATCTTCTCTATCAGATCTCACTTTTGCAAGTGGCCGTGAAGGGATTGACAACCCCTTTATCGCGTTGGTTGCAAGGTTCTTATTTGTTTGTCTAGGTGCAAGGGACTTGAGCGTGGCCTCCTACTGGATTGATATCTTGGTTCTCAAAAACTGAGGGAAATACTTACGCTACTTTGCTGCATCACCCTTTCCCCTTCAAGGGAAAACCAATGCAGTGCTCAAGAGGTAGCAAGAAGGATTTCTGGCACCGTTGCCGGGGAGTCCACGCACAAGTCAAGACATACCAAGTACCCATCACAAACTCTTATCCCTCGCATTACATTATTTGCCATTTGCCTCTTGTTTTCCTCTCCCCCACTTCACCCTAGCCATTTTATTCGCCCTCTCTTTCCGTTCCCTCTTTTCTCGTGTTCCTTGAGTTTGCTGCCGTTATGTCTGAATCCTAGGAGGTTATCGTTGATAAGAGCGATATTAATAACATGGAAAATTTTGATGCTTTCAATGATCCTCCTGAGGAACCTACTATCTTGCATACAAAAAAGTTTTGAGTCGGTAGTGGTAATATTATTGGGAAGGGAGTTATTCAGGATTTCCTTACTTGTGCCGGTACTTTGCCCATTATGGGTGGTTCTATTCTTCATAGAGCTAGTAGTCTTGCAGATGCAATATCCTTGCTCATAGTTGAACTTGAAAGGCAATTTATTCATATGCATCCTTGCATACAAATAATTTTCCTAGAATTTTTTAATGTTGAGTACTCTTCTGTTAAGCGTGCCGCTACTATCTTTTTGGCTCATGAGTTCAAATTTATTATGAAAGAAGCTAAAGAAATTTTTGCACATTATAGGGTGGATTCTGGTCATCCTCCCATATAAGCTATCCTTTTTAATCAAGAAGACTTAATGCGTTTACAATCTTTGGATCATGTTGCTTATAATGAAAACCTTAGAAAAAAGGTTCCTACCGATGTTCTAGTTGATAAAATTTCTGAACTTAATGATGATTTTGCTATTCAGAATAATGGGTTAGCCTTTTCTCTTGAGCAAAGACTCGTGGCTTTTTGTCAAAAGAACGCTTGTAATGATGAATTGGTTGTGCAATATAAGGGGCCAAGGGAGGAACCCATACCTCCCGAGCTTGATCTTGGGGACTTTTGTCCTATTAAATTTAACCCCTTTGATTACTTTTGCTTGCCACAAAGGAAACTTGCTGCTGAACGTAGAGAATACGAAATGAGTTTTCATGATTTACCTTACCATTATTATGGCAACACCTAGATCTATCTTCGCTTTTATGCCTAGTTAGGGGCGTTAAGCGATAGCGCTTGTTGGGAGGCAACCCAATTTTTTTTTCTTGCCTTTTGATTATGTTTAGTAATAAATAATTCATATAGCCTCTGTTTAGATGTGGTTTTATGCTTTTAATTAGTGTTTGTGCCAAGTAGAACCCTTGGGAAGACTTGGGAAAAGTCTTTGCGATCTTGCTGTAAAAACCAGAAACTTTAGCGCTCGCGAGAATTGCTGCAATTTTTTATTGGGGAGTGATATTTAGTTAATTCTTTTTTCAGATGATTAATAGATAAATTCCTCACGTCCAGAAATTTATTTTAGAATTTTTTTTGGTCCATAAGTATTCGAAACCTACAGATTACTACAAACTGTTCTGTTTTTGACAGATTCTGTTTTTCGTGTGTTGTTTGCTTATTTTGATGAATCTATGGCTAGTAATAGATTTTATGAACCATAGAAAAGTTGGAATATAGTAGGTTTAACACCAATATAAATAAAGAATGAGTTCATTACAGTACCTTGAAGTGGTGGTTTGTTTTCTTTTACTAACGGAGCTCACGAGATTTTCTTTTAAGTTTTGTGTTGTGAAGTTCTCAAGTTTTGGGTAAAGATTTGATGGATTATGGAACAAGGATTGGCAAGAGCCTAAGCTTGGGGATGCCCAAGGCACCCCAAGGTAAAATCCAAGGACAACCAAAAGCTTAAGCTTGGGGATGCCCCGGAAGGCATCCCCTCTTTCGTCTTCGTCTATCGGTAACTTTACTTGGGGCTATATTTTTATTCACCACATGATATGTGTTTTGCTTGGAGTGTCTTGTATGATTTGAGTCTTTGATTTTTAGTTTATCACAATCATCCTCTCTGTACACACCTTTTGATAGAGACACACATGATTCGAAATTTGTTAGAATACTCTATGTGCTTCACTTATATCTTTTGAGCTATATAGTTTTTGCTCTAGTGCTTCACTTATATCTTTTAGAGCATGGTGGTGGTTTTATTTTATAGAAATTATTGATATCTCATGCTTCACTTATATTATTTTGAGAGTCTTAAGCAGCATGGTAATTTTCTTTAATTGTGAAATTAATCCAAATGTGATAGGCATCTAAGATGAGCATAAAAAAACTTCCATATTGAGTTCATTGAATATCATGAGAAGTTTGATACTTGATAAGTGTTTTGAGATATAAAGGTGGTAATATTAGAGTGTGCTAGTTGAGTAATTGTGAAATTGAGAAATACTTGTGTTAAGGTTGGCAAGTCCCGTAGCATGCATGTATGGTAAAAGTTGTGTGACAATTTTGACACATAAGGTGTTCTTTTATTGTTTTCCTTATGAGTGGCGGTCGGGGACGAGCGATGGTCTTTTCCTACCAATCTATCCCTCTAGGGGCATGCGTAGTAGTACTTTGCTTTGAGGGCTAATAAACTTTTGCAATAAGTATATGATTTCTTTATGACTAATGTGAGTCCATGGATTATACGCACTCTCAACCTTCCACAATTTTCTAGCCTCTACGGTACCGTGCATTGCCCTTTCTCGCCTTGAGAGTTGGTGCAAACTTCGCCGATGCATCCAAACCCCGTGATATGATACGCTCTATCACACATAAACCTCCTTATATCTTCCTCAAAACAGCCACCATACCTACCTATCATGGCATTTCCATAGCCATTCTGAGATATATTGCCATGCAACTCTCCACCATTCCCTTTATTATGACACGCTCCATGATTGTCATATTGCTTTGCATAATCATGTAGTTGACATCGTATTTGTGGCAAAGCCACCATTCATAATTTTTCATACATGTCACTCTTGATTAATTGCATATCCCGGTACACTGCTGGAGGCATTCACATAGAGTCATATTTTGTTCTAAGTATTGAGTTGTAAGTAATAAAAGTGTGATGATCATCATTATTAGAGCATTGTCCCATGTGAGGAAAGGATGATGGAGACTATGATTCTCCCACAAGTCGGGATGAGATTCCGGACTAAAAAAAGAGACAAAGAAAAAAAAGAGAGAAGGCCTAAAAAATGAGAGAAAAAGAGAGAAGGGACAATGTTACTATCCTTTTTCCACACTTGTGCTTCAAAGTAGCACTGTGATCTTCATGATAGAGAGTCTCCTATGTTGTCACTTTCATATACTAGTGGGAATTTTTCATTATAGAACTTGGCTTGTATATTTCAATGATGGGCTTCCTCAAAATGCCCTAGGTCTTAGTGAGCAAGCAAGTTGGATGCACACCCACTTAGTTTCTTTTGTTGAGCTTTCATACATTTATAGCTCTAGTGCATCCATTGCATGGCAATCCCTACTCCTCTCATTGACATCAATTGATGGGCATCTCCATAGCCTATTGATTAGCCACGTCAATGTGAGACTTTCTACCTTTTATCTTCTCATAACCCCCATCATTATACTTTATTCCACCCATAGTGCTATATCCATGGCTTGCGCTCATGTATTCGTAAGGGTTGAAAAGGCTGAAGCATGTAAAAAATATGAACCAATTGCTCGGCTTGTCATCGGGGTTATGCATGAGAGAACGTTTTGTTTGACGAAATTGAAACATAGCCTAACTATATGATTTTGTAGGGATAAGCTTTCTTTGGCTATGTTACTTTGATAAGACATAATTTCTTGGTTAGCATATTTGAAGTATTATTGTTTTTATGTCAACATTAAACTTTTATCTTGAATCTTTTGGATCTAAATATTCATGCCACAATAAAAATAATTACATTGAAAATTATGCTAAGAAGCATTCCACATCAAAAATTCTGTTTTTATCATTTACCTACTCGAGGACGAGTTGGAATTAAGCTTGGGGATGCTTGATACATCTCCAACGTATCTATAATTTTTGATTGTTACATGCTATTATATATTCTGTTTTGGATGTTTAATGGGCTTATTTATGCACTTTTATATTATTTTTGGGACTAACCTATTAACCGGAGGCCCAGCCCAAATTGTTGATTTTTACCTATTTCAGTGTTCCACAGAAAAAGAATATCAAACGGAGTCCAAACAGAATGAAACCTTCGGGAACATGATTTTTGGAACAAACGTGATCCAGAGGACTTGGAGTGGACGTCAAGAAATCAACGAGGAGGCCATGAGGCAGGGGCACGCCTACTCTCCCTAGGCGCGCCCTCCACCCTTGTGGGCCCCTTGTGGCTCCACCGACCTACTTCTTCCTCCTATATATACCTACGTACCCCCAAACCATCGAGGGGCACCACGAAAACCAAATTTCACCGCCGCAACCTTCTGTACCCATGAGATCCCATCTTGGGCCTTTTCTGGCGCTCTGCCGGAGGGGGAATTGATCACGGAGGGTTTCTACCTCAACACCATAGCCTCTCTGATGATGTGTGAGTAGTTTACCTCAGACCTTCGGGTCCATAGTTATTAGCTAGATGGCTTCTTCTCTCTCTTTGGATCTAAATACAAAGTTCTCCTCGATTCTCTTGGAGATCAATTCGATGTAATCTTCTTTTGCGGTGTGTTTTTCGAGATCCGATGAATTGTGGGTTTATGATCCAGATTATCTATGAACAATATTTGAATCTTCTCTGAATTCTTTTATGTATGATTGGTTATCTTTGCAAGTCTCTTCAAATTATCAGTTTGGTTTGGCCTACTAGATTGATCTTTCTTGCAATGGGAGAAGTGCTTAGCTTTGGGTTCAATCTTGCGGTGCTCGATCCCAGTGACAGTAGGGGAAATGACACATATTGTATTGTTGCCATCAAGGATAAAAAGATGGGGTTTATATCATATTGCATGAGTTTATCCCTCTACATCATGTCATCTTGCTTAAAGCGTTACTCCGTTCTTATGAACTTAATACTCTAGATGCATGCTGGATAGCGGTCGATGTGTGGAGTATAGTAGTAGATGCAGGCAGGAGTCGGTCTACTTGTCACGGACGTGATGCCTATATACATGATCATACCTAGATATTCTCGTAACTATGCTCAATTCTATCAATTGCTCGACAGTAATTTGTTTACCCACAGTAATACTTATGCTATCTTGAGAAAAGCCACTAGTGAAACCCCGGGTCTATTTTCCATCATATTAATCTCCTGTCAACAAGCTATTTCTTGCTCCGTTTATTTTGCTTTCTTACTTTTTGTCTTTATCATAAAAATACCAAAAAATATTATCTTATCTTCTCTATCAGATCTCACTTTTGCAAGTGGTCGTGAAGGGATTGACAACCCCTTTATCGCGTTGGTTGCAATGTTCTTATTTGTTTGTGTAGGTGCAAGGGACTTGAGCGTGACTAATTCCTGCTCGTCCTCGAGTAGGTAAATGATAAAAACAGAATTTTTGATGTGGAATGCTACTAGGCATAATTTCAATGTAATTCTTCTTAATTGTGGCATGAATATTCAGATCCTAAAGATACAAGATAAAAATTTAATATTGACATAGAAATAATAATACTTCAAGCATACTAACTAAGCAATTATGTCTTCTCAAAATAACATGGCCAAAGAAAGTTCATCCCTATAAAATCATATGGTTTAGTCATGCTCCATTTTCGTCACACAAGAATTCTCTCATCATGCACAACCCCAATGACAAGCCAAGCAATTGTTTCATACTTTACTAATCTCAAACTTTATAAACCTTCACGCAATACATGAGCGTGAGCCATGGATATAACACTATGGGTGGAATAGAGTATAATGATGGGGGTTATGTGGAGAATAAAAAAAGGAGAAAGTCTCACATCAACGAGGCTAATCAATGAGCTATGGAGATGCCCATCGTTTGATGTTAATGCAAGGAGTAGGGATTGCCATGCAACGGATGCACTAGAGCTATAAATGTATGAAAGCTCAACAAAAGAAAGTAGTGGGTGTGCATCCAACTTGCTTGCTCACGAAGACCTAGGGCACTTGAGGAGGCCCATTGTTGGAATATACAAGCCAAGTTCTATAATGAAAATTCCCACTAGTATATGAAAGTGACAAAACAAGAGACTCTCTATCATGAAGATCATGGTGTTACTTTGAAGCACAAGTGTGGAAAAAAAGATAGTAGCATTGTCCCTTTTCATTTCTCTTTTTTCCGGGCCTTCCTTTTTTGGCCTTTCTCTCCTTTTTTTATTTGGGACAATGCTCTATTAAATGATGATCATCACACGTCTATTTATTTACAACTCACTGATTACAACTCGATACTAGAACAAGGTACGACTCTATATGAATGCATCCGGCGGTGTACCGGGATATGCAATGAATCAAGTGTGACATGTATGAAAAATTATGAACGGTGGCTTTGCCACAAATACGATGTCAACTACATGACCATGCAAAGCAATATGACAATGATGAACGTCTCATGATAAACGGGATGGTGGAAAGTTGCATGGAAATATATCTTGGAATGGCTCTGGAAATGCCATAATAGGTAGGTATGGTGGCTGTTTTGAGGAAGATATAAGGAGGTTTATGTGTGAAAGAGCGTATCATATCACGGGGTTTGGATGCACCGGCGAAGTTTGCACCAACTCTCAATGTGAGAAAGGGCAATGCGCGGTACCGAAGAGGCTAGCAATGATGGAAAGGTGAGAGTGCGTATAATCCATGGACTCAACATTAGTCATAAAGAACTCACATACTTATTGCAAAAATCTACAAGTCATCAAAAACCAAGCACTACGCGCATGCTCCTAGGGGGATAGATTGGTAGGAAAAGACCATCGCTCGTCCCCGACCGCCACTCATAAGGAGGACAATCAAAGAACACCTCATGTTTCAAATTTGTTACATAACGTTTACCATACGTGCATGCTACGGGACTGACAAACTTCAACACAAGTATTTATCAATTTCACAACTACTCAACTAGCACAACTTTAATATCACTACCTCCATATCTCAAAACAATCATCAAGCATCAAACTTCTCTTAGTATTCAAAACACTCATAAGAAAGTTTTTACTAATCTTGAATACCTAGCATATTAGGATTATTTTAGAAAATTACCATGCTATTTAAGACTCTCAAAATAATCTAAGTGAAGCATGAGAGATCAATAGTTTCTATAAAACAAATCCACCACCGTGCTCTAAAAGATATAAGTGAAGTACTAGAGCAAAACTATATAACTCAAAAGATATAAGTGAAGCACATAGAGTATTCTAATAATTTCCGAATCATGTGTATCTCTCTCAAAAGGTGTGTACAGAAAATATGATTGTGGTAAACTAAAAGCAAAGACTCAAATCATACAAGACGCTCCAAGCAAAACACATATCATGTGGTGAATAAAAATATAGCTCCAAGTAAAGTTACCGATGGAAGTAGACGAAAGAGGGGATGCCTTCCGGGGCATCCCCAAGCTTTGGCTTTTTGGTGTCCTTAGATTATATTGGGGATGCCATAGGAATACCCAAGTTTGGCTCTTGCCACTCCTTGTTCCATAATCCATCAAATCCTTACCCAAAACTTGAAACTTCACAACACAAAACTTCAAGTAGAAAATCTCGTGAGCGCCATTAGTGAAAGAAAATAAAATACCACTTCAAGGTACTATAATGAACTCATTATTTATTTATATTGGTGTTAAACCTACTGTATTCCTACTTATCTATGGTTTATAAACTATTTTACTAGCCATAGATTCATCAAAATAAGCAAAGAGCACACGAAAAACAGAATCTGTCAAAAACAGAACAGTCTGTAGTAATCTGTAGCTAGCGCAAGATCTGGAACCCCAAAATTTCTAAAATAAATTTCTTGACGTGAGGAATTTATCTATTAATCATATTTAAAAATAATTAACTAAATATCACTTTCCAAATAAAAATGGAAGCAGTTCTCATGAGCGCTAAAGTTTCTGTTTTTTACAGCAAGATTAACAAGACTTTCCCCAAGTCTCCCCAACGGTTCTACTTGTCACAAACACTAATTAAACACAAAAAACACAAACAAAACAGAGTCTAGATAAATTATTTATTACTAAACTGGAGAAAAAAGCAAGAAAATAAAATAAATTTGGGTTGCCTCCCAACAAGCGCTATCGTTTAACGCCCCTAGCTAGGCATAAAAAGCAAGGATAGATCTAGGTATTGCCATCCTTGGTAGGCAATCCATAAGTGGCTCTCATAATAGATTCATAAGGTAATTTAATTTTATTTCTAGGAAAGTGTTCCATGCCTTTCCCTAATGGAAATTGGAATCTAATATTTCCTTCCTTCATATCAATAATTGCACCAATCGTTCTAAGGAAAGGTCTACCAAGAATAATAGGACATGAAGGATTGCAATCTATGTCAAGAATGGTAAAATTTACGGGCACATAATTACTATTTGCAACAATAAGAACATTATTAATTCTTCCCATAGGTTTCTTAATAGTGGAATCCGGAAGGTGCAAGTTTAGAGAGCAATCATCAAAATCACGGAAACCTAACAAATCACACAATGTCTTTGGAATTGTGGAAACACTAGCACCCAAATCACACAAAGCATAGCATTCATGATCTTTAATTTTAATTTTAATATTAGGTTCCCACTCATCATAAAGTTTTCTAGGGATAGAAACTTCCAACTCAAGTTTTTCTTCATAAGATTGCATCAAGGCATCAACGATATGGTTGGTAAAAGCTTTATTTTGGCTATAAGCATGTGGAGAATTTAGCACGGATTGCAACAAGGAAATACAATCTATCAAACATCAGATATTATAATTAAATTCCTTGAAATCCAAAATTGTAGGTTCATTAACATCTAAAGTTTTGATCTCTTCAATCCCACTTTTATCAAATTTAGCATCAAGATCTAAAAACTCTGAATTTTTGGAACGCCTTCTAGGTAAAGGTGGATCATATTCAGTCCCATCATTATTAAGAATCATATTGCAAAACAAAGATTTAATAGGGGACACATCAATAACTTTTAGATCTCCATCTTTATTATCATGGAAACTATAAGAACATGCTCTTATAAAGGAATCTTTCTTAGCACGCATCCTAGCGGTTCTTTCTTTGCACTCATCAATGGAAATTCTCATGGCTTTGAGAGACTCATTGATATCATGCTTAGGTGGAATAGATCTAAGTTTCAAAGAATCAACATCAAGAGAAATTCTATCAATGTTCCTAGCCAACTCATCAATCTTAATCAATTTTTATTCAATCAAAGCATTGAAATTATTTTGCGAAGTAATAAATTCTTTAATATTATATTAAAAATCAGAGGGCATCTTATTATAATTTCCATAAGAATTGTTGTAGGAATTACCATAATTATTAGAGGAATTACTAGGATAAGGCCTAGGATTAAAATTTTCTCTATACGCGTTGTTACCAAAATAGTTCCTACCAACAATGTTCACATCCATAGATTCATTATTATTCTCAATCAAAGTAGACAAAGGCATATCATTAGGATCAGAAGAAACACTTTTATTAGCAAATAATTTCATAAGTTCATCCATCTTTCCACTCAAAACATTAATTTCTTCTATCGCATGCACTTTCTTATTAGTAGATCTTTCAGTGTGCCATTGAGAATAATTAACCATAATATTATCTAGGAGTTTAGTAGCTTATCCTGAAGTGATTTCCATCAAAGTGCCTCCCGCAGCCGAATATAAAAGATTTCTAGAAGCAAAATTCAATTCGGCATAAATTTTTTGTATAATCATCCACAAATTCAAACCATGAGTAGGGCAATTACGTATCTTTAGTTTCATCCTCTCCCAAGCTTGTGCAACATGTTCATGATCAAGTTGCTTAAAATTCATAATATCGTTTCTAAGAGAGATGATCTTAGCGGGAGGAAAATACTTAGAGATAAAAGCATCTTTGCACTTATTCCACGAATCAATACTATTTTTAGGCAAAGACGAAAACCAAGCTTTAGCATGATCTCTAAGCGAAAAAGGAAATAGCTTCAATTTAACAATATCATTATCCACATCTTTCTTCTTTTGCATATCACACAAATCAACGAAGCTATTTAGATGGGTAGCGGCATCTTCACTAGGAAGGCCGGAAAACTGATCTTTCATAACAAGATTCTGCAAGACAGCATTAATTTCACAAGATTCAGCATCGGTAAGAGGAGCAAACGGAGTACTAATAAAATCATTGTTGTTGGTATTGGTAAAGTCACACAATTTAGTGTTATCTTGAGCCATCGTGACAATCAAGAAATCCAACACACAACCTAACAAGAAACGGGCAAAAAGAGGCAAATAGAGAAAGAGAGGGAGGATAGAGAGAGAGGGGGCGAATAGAACGGCAAGGGTGAAGTGGGGGAGAGGAAAACGAGAGGCAAATGACAAATAATGTAATGCGGGAGATAAGGGTTTGTGATGGGTACTTGGTATGTTTGACTTTTGCGTAGACCTCCCTGGCAACGGCGCCAGAAATCCTTCTTGCTACCTCTTGAGCATTGCGTTGGTTTTCCCTTGAAGAGGAAAGGGTGATGCAGCAAAGTAGCGTAAGTATTTCCCTCGGTTTTTGAGAACCAAGGTATCAATCCAGTAGGAGGCTACCCGCGAGTCCCTCGCACCTGCACAAAGCAAATAAATCCTCGCAACCAACATGATATGGGGTTGTCAATCCCTACACGGTCACTTACGAAAGTGAGATCTGATAGATATGATAAGATAAGATTTTTGTTATTTTTATGATAAAGATGCAAAGTAAAATAAAAGGCAATGAAAATAACTAAGTGTTGGAAGATTAATATGATGAAGATAGACCTGGGGACCATAGGTTTCACTAGTGGCTTCTCTCAAGAGCATAAGTATTTTACGGTGGGTGAACAAATTACTATTGAGCAATTGACAGAATTGATCATAATTATGAGAATATCTAGGTATGATCATGTATATAGGCATCATGTCCAAGACAAGTAGACCGACTCCTGCCTGCATCTACTATTATTACTCCACACATCGACCGCTATCCAACATGCATCTAGAGTATTAAGTTCATAAGAACAGAGTATCGCCTTAAGCAAGATGACATGATGTAGAGGGATAAATTCATGCAATATGATTAAAAACCCATCTTGTTATCCTCGATGGCAACAATACAATACGTGCCTTGTTGCCCCTACTGTCACTGGCAAAGGACACCGCAAGATTGAACCCAAAGCTAAGCACTTCTCCCATTGCAAGAAAGATCAATCTAGTAGGCCAAACCAAACTGATAATTCGAAGAGACTTGCAAAGATAACCAATCATACATAAAAGAATTGAGAGAAGATTCAAATATTGTTCATAGATAAACTTGATCATAAACCCACAATTCATTGGTCTCAACAAACACACCACAAAAGAAGATTACATCGAATAGATCTGCACAAGAGAGGGGGAGAACTTTGTATTGAGATCCAAAAAGAGAGAAGAAGCCATCTAGCTAATAACTATGGACCCGTATGTCTGAGGTAAACTACTCACACTTCATCGGAAGGGCTATGGTGTTGATGTAGAAGCCCTCCGAGATCGTTTGGGGGTATGTAGATATATATAGGAGGAAGAAGTACGTCGGTGGAGCAACAGGGGGCCCACGAGGGTGAAGGGCGCGCCTGGGGGGGGGTAGGGCGCGCCCCCTACCTCGTGGCCTCCCTGTTGGTTGCTTGACGTAGGGTCCAAGTCTCCTGGATCTTGTTCGTTCCAAAAATCACGTTCCCGAAGGTTTCATTCCGTTTGGACTCCGTTTGATATTCCTTTTCTTTGAAACCCTAAAATAGGTAAAAAACAGCAATTCTGGGCTGGGCCTCTGGTTAATAGGTTAGTCCAAAAAATAATATAAAACTGTATAATAAATCCCAATAATGTCCAAAAAGTAGATAATATAGCATGGAGCAATCAAGAATTATAGATACATTGGAGACGTATCAGTGGCCTCCTACTGGATTGATACCTTGGTTCTCAAAAACTGAGGGAAATACTTATGCTACTTTGCTGCATCACCCTTTCCTCTTCAAGGGAAAACCAACGCAGTGCTCAAGAGGTAGCAAGAAGGATTTCTGGCGCCGTTGATCATATCTACTATATGATTCACGCTCGACCTTTTGGTCTCAGTGTTCTGAGGCCATATCTGCATATGCTAGGCTCGTAAAGTTTAACTCGAGTATTCTGCTTGTGCAAAACTGGCTTGCACCTGTTGTATGTGAACGTAGAGCTTATCACACACGATCATCATGTGGTGTCTCGGCACGACGAACTGTAGCAACAGTGCATACTCGGGGAGAACACTTGTACCTTGAAATTTAGTGAGAGATCATCTTATAATGCTACCGCTGTACTAAGCAAAATAAGATGCATAAAGGATAAACATCACATGCAATCAAATAAGTGATATGATATGGCCATCATGATCTTGTGCCTTTTGATCTCCATCTCCAAAGCACCGTCGTGATCACCATCGTCACCGGCTTGACACCTTGATCTCCATCGAAGCATCATTGTCGTCATGCCAACTATTTCTTCTACGACTATCGCTACCGCTTAGTGATTAAGTAAAGCAATTACATGGCGATTGCATTTCATACAATAAAGGGACAACCATATGGCTCCTGCCAGTTGCCGATAACAGTTTTACAAAACAGGATCATATCATACAACAATTTATATAATCATGTCTTGACCATATCACATCACAACATGCCCTACAAAAACAAGTTAGACGTCTTCTACTTTGTTGTTGCAAGTTTTACGTGGCTTCTACGGGCTTCTAGCAAGAACCGTTCTTACTTACACATCAAAACCACAACATAGTATAGTGATTGATTTTTGATCTTCAGAAAGAACCATGGTCATTGAAACCGATTCAACTAAAGTTGGAGAAACAGACACCCACTAGCCAACTATGTGCGAAACACGTCGGTAGAACCAGTCTCGCATAAGCGTATGCGTAATGTCGGTCTGAGCCGCTTCATCCAACAATACCGCCAAATCAAGAATCAACTAATGACGGCAAGCAATATGTATATACCACGCCCACAACTCCTTTATGTTCTACTCGTGCATATAACATCTATTCATAGACCTGGCTCGAATGCCACTATTGGGGAACGCAGTATTTCAAAAAAATCTTACGATCACGCAAGATCTATCTAGGATATGCATAGAAACGAGAGGGGAGAGTGTGTCCATGTACCCTCGTAGACCGAAAGCAGAAGCGTTAAGTAATGCGGTTGATGTAGTCGAACGTCTTCGTGGTCCAACCGATCAAGTACCGAACGCACGACACCTCCGTGATCTGCACACGTTCAGCTCGGTGACGTCCCTCGTACTCTTGATCCAGCTGAGGCCAAGGGAGCGTTTCGTCAGCACGACGACGTGATGACGGTGATGATGAAGTTACCGACGCAGGGCTTTGCCTAAGCACTACAACGATATGACCGAGGAGGAAATCTGTGGAGGGGGGCACTGCACACGACTAAGACAACTGTCAACTTGTGTGTCTATGGGGTGCCCCTCCCCCGTATATAAAGGAGTGGAGGAGGTGAGGGCCGACCCTCTCTATGGCGCGCCCCAAGGGGGATTCCTACTCCTAGTAGGAGTAGGTTTCCCCCCTTCCCTAGTTGGAGTAGGAGAAGAAGGAAAAGGAGAAGGATAGAAGGAAAGGGGTCGGCCGCCTCCCCAATTCAGATTGGGCTTGGGTGCCCCCCCCCCCACTTGGCCGCCTCCTTCTCTCCCACCATGGCCCATTAAGGCCCATGGACTCCCTCGGGGGGGGGGGTTCTAGTAACTCCCCGGTACTCCGTAATTGCCCGAACTTATCCGAAACCATTCCGGTGTCCAAACTGTAACATCCCAAAATTCTAAATTTTGTAATGTTATATTAAGTAAATAGATTTGTTTGATTGTGGTGTGGTTGCTTGTGTGAAATTTGAAACTTCTAAAAGTTAAATCAGAGGGAATAAAAGGACTTTCGCAAACTTTCATTTTGCATTTATGATCTCCATGGATTCAAACTCTTTTCAAACACAAAACCCTAGAGAGAAGATGACATGACTTCTTCCATTTAAATAAATGAAAAGGGTTTTGAAAATATTTGAATTTTATTTGGAAATATTTTTCCAAATTCAGAAACTTTAAGCAACTCAATGATTTTCATGAGAGAAGATAAAATGACTTCTTCAAATTATATGAAATATGAGTTGGGAGTTTCAAAGAATCAATTTAAACTCCCATTGAAATTACTTTTCAATTTGGAGTTATTTGGGTTTTATTCAAATGATTTTTCTCCAAAAATAAAATAAATGGAAAATAGGGTAAAATGATTCCCTACATCAGAAAATTGGAGATAAATAATTTTGAAATCATTTTGGTATTTCTAAAATGATTTTTATTGGGTTTTATTGTAGAAGTAGCACTGTTTGAATTATTTGAACTTTCATGTATTTTATTTGACACTCTTTCTCAAACACCATGTTGCATAGTTGAGTACGTTGCATGACCTCTTTCAGTTGTGGGCTAGCAGATGTAGGGGAAAGTAGGTGTAACTATCCACCCAGAGTAAAGAGTTAATGTTTCTGAAAGACTATGTCTTGGTCATCCGTTTCTCGAACACCATGTAGTGCGAGAAATCCAACGGAGGAGATCGAGTCTTGTGGGGAAAAGTGCGCAAACCTCTGCAGAATGTACAAACTAATCATGATTAACCGTGTCCCCGGTTATGGACATCTTGAGTATCTGGTACTTGAATTATTGGTTTGATCTCATCACATTACTTAATGAATTTGTTGGGTTTATAACTATTATTTTGGGATTGAGTTGGAGGAACCTTCTCAATAATTTTTGAACCAACTTGGTAATTAAATAAAATTTATTCCTTTGAAGTAGGGAAAAATTAGCTTATGCAAAATTAAACTTTGAGCCTCCACCAGCCAAATATGCATGTAGTGATAGCCATTATTCAGCATTGCTCTACAGTGTGAAATTGCCAGAACATTCAATGTACTGACCTACATGGCTGCAACATCTCATGTTGCAGGATCTTACGACTAGTAAGTGATACGTTAGGGTTACGATTTCTACACTCAACTTTGTTGTTGGTGTTGATGGGAATCCACAACCTTGTTGTTACTTCCGCTATATGGATTGAGGTAATAGTATTTACATTACTTTATACATGTGATTTACCTCTGTTATAAATCCTCGAGTACTCTGCGTGTCAGCATATCAACCCAGGGATGACACTTAAGCATAGAGACTTGACCGTCGGTGGTCGGGTCGCTCCAAGATGGTATCAAAGCACATGTTGACTGTAGGACGTAACCCCTAGAAACTGACAAGCCCATATGAAAGATTTTTCTCTACAACTTATTTTCAAAAGGATCTTTTACCTGTATTCTCTTCCGAGCTTATTCAAATATTCCCTTTTAGTGAGACTAAACCCCTTTCCCTTTTTGACCACATGAAGATACGACTGATGAGACCACTCCAAGAAGGACAAGATATCGGACAGCAAAGACCACTTCAGAATGAAGAGGATTTTATGGAGCATTATAATAATGGAAACTACAACGGTTGAAGAATCCGAAGACTAGGAGAAATTTGAAGGCTCTGAAGAATTTACAGATTAGTATGACCTAGGAAGGCTACCATTATGGAACTAGTCAGACCATAGAAGCTGACAATACCCGAGATCAAGGTGTTTCGGAGAAAGACCGGAACATGGATAGTTAAAAACTTGAAGTTTTTGTCCAAAAACCCTAAGGCAGGAGATATCAATTATTGAAGGATAGCTCATGGCAATGACAAGGGCAGAAACATAGTTATCCATGATGTTATCGCCCGCTTATGCTATTGACACCGTGCTGAGTTAAGCATGCATTTTCTTTGGAAGAATTGGATGGTAGAAGGCTAATGGAGCACCTATCAGTAAAAGATGAAGTTTTAACCTTAGCTAGTGTATCAACAGGATCTGGAGAATTACATGAAGAATTTTTAGACGGACCTTCAAGAAGTCGTATTTGACAAGGAAGCATTTCGTGAAGAACTTAGGACCCAGAAGCTAAAAGTAGCCAAGCTGAAGGAGCAAAACCTCGAGATACCGGAGATTCGTCGGGAACTGAAGGACAGTAGGACATGGTTCATGCCAAGGATGTTGAAACCAGAAGTTTGGAATGCAACTCCAGAATATTGAAGGACGTCACAAGAGACTTCACGTCAACAGAAGTGATCTGGCAATAGAACTTGAGAAGGACAAGCACGATCGGAAGAAGTCATTGGAGACATGAACAAGACTTGAAGAGTTTGGTGACCTTGAAGATTTATTGACCTTTAGAGGACCAAACCCTTGTTATATAACTACGTTAGATGCGACGTTTATGAGCTGTCATTTGTTTGATGTTTTTCCGACAGCCACAAAATAGAAAAAAATCTATCTTTTCAAAACTATTGTTTGTATTGTGTGTATCCCCCTCTATCTCTCTCATCTCACCAAAAACCCATGCACCCAATAGAGGATGAATGGAGATGTACTCACATTTCCGAGACCGATAAGTCAATTGGAGACGGATCGATGGATTCAGAACAGGAAAGATCACATGAAGAATAACCCTATAGCCGGAAAGGATATGACCCAGCATGCTCTTAAGTGCTTTGAAAGAGGTGCTGCTACTTGGTGGAGGATGTACCAAACCACCAATGGATGGCAAGGAGTAACCACGTGGGAAGAATTTAAGTTGACTCTGCTAAAGTCTCGTCTTGTGTCCTAGAAGTTGAAGCCTTATGGGAATGATGTGAAGAAACCGTGTGCATGCAAGCTTTGTGGAGAAATAGGACACGACCATAAAGAGCACAAGGATGAATGCCCCCATTGTGAAGAAAGTGACCCAGATGAAGAATGCCCAACTAGGTAGATTATTTGTTTCTTGTGTGAAGGGACTACCCACTACCCTTCTCAGTGTCACATTTACCCCATGATACAATGAACTATCCAACAGAAGAAAGAAGCAATGAAAGGAGCCCTCATGGAAATTTTAGAAGAACCTATGGTGAAGGAAGAGGTGGAGGACACACGCGAAGAAGATCAAATTCAACCTTGCACCAAGTCATGCTATTCATGTGGAGAAGAAGGACACATCTCCTAGAATTGTATGAATGGGGATCTAGTAGAATTCCCGGCAGAGGAAGTAGAGTATGACCCACAGGAAATAGAAACCCTGATTGGAACAAAAAAGTCCAGGAAGAGAAGTATATTGGATACCAGGAAGGACCTGAGTCATATCACCTGTTTCGGGTGCAAGGAGTCAGGGCACTACTTCAGCAGTTGCCCAAAAAGGAAGCCGAGGACCCAAGGAGGCTATGTAATCATGAGGAAACCTCGAGACTTGTCAGAAGTAATATGTTTTCGTTGTAATGAAGCAGTGCACTTTGCCAGAGATTGTCCCAAGGAGAAGAAGACTTGTGATAATTAGTTGTGTTTGTGAGAAGTATAGTAGTAGTAGTGAGAACATTTTCCTTTATATTGAGGTGTTGAGTTGAGGCATGTAATGGAAGTGCAGGAGATTGTAATACTTTGAGAATCAATAAAGTTAGTATCATGGGTACTATTTGGATTTTATGAGTTGTTACACTATGAAGAAAGATTTTGACCATTTTCGAGGATATGAGAAATATGGTCTATGGAAGATTTGTGCATTTTAAGGGTGGTAGTACCCAGTGAGGACACTTGACCCTTGGAAAGGAGAATGTTATGCCACGGAGTGGATTTCGGACAAAATAAGTACGAGTTTTATCTCAATATGTGGTATACCCCAAGAATATGGAGGGATGAAGTACTATTGGATATAAAGGAGGTATAATGTTGGTGTACAAATAGAAGGAAGGGAGACAATACAATTGGATGGATTTAAGAATGCTAGGAAGTTGGATGTTGGAATAATGATCAGTTGCCCCGATGATGAGTTCAAGGTTTACAAGTGATGAGATGGGTCGTAACCCACAGGCCCTAGGACCTGCCAAGAAGCAAGCACACTCTTGCTGAAGGAAAAACCTTGGAAGAAGTTACGATTTTATCAACAGACGATCTTATAGGAGTTTACACAAAACCTGAGAGTTGTGAAGAAATGATAGATGTTTGTTTGGCTTGCAGAATCAATGGATTTATCCAAACTTGGTTCGTTGACAAGAGAAATTCTGCAATGCTTGTGAGGATGACCGAGTGTTAGAATGCGAGATTCGCTAAACCATAAGGTAATGATTTGGGTGCGGGATGGATTGATCACCATACAGACTTACTCTTATTATTCGCCTTGCTATATGGGATGGTAAATCTGAGTGACTTACCCATAGTAGAGCGACGATGATCAAAACCTTGTTTGAACCTTAGAATGGTATGACAATTTTCCCCTTGTACAAGGCAGCTATTGCCAACCGTAGGTCATACGATGAGATTCAAGCCTAGACCCGCTTTCTGCAGGGACCCAATCAAATTGTTTGATGACCACCATGAGATATCGATAGTTGTTTCGTATTGGCGCCAGAACCATCAACTAAGAAGACCCAGTCTCGGAAGAACCTTACCAAGATGAAAGGACACAAGAATTGAGGAAAAAGGTTAAGCCACTACCGGAAGAGCCCCGAGAAGGAATTATCCTAAATATCTAAGAAGATCGACACTGCCAACAATGAGGATGGAGTATATGAGTTTTGATGGAACCGTAACAATGCTTCTAAGGGTGGTAGCACCTGAGACCCCGGAGATGATCTAGGGATTTTGAGAAGACCCCAAACCTAACCTATTTCTTGCTAGCCTCTCCGAATCTCGAGGACGAGATTCGTTTTAAGGGTGGTAGGTTTGTAACATCCCAAAATTCTAAATTTTGGAATGTTATATTAAATAAATAGGGCGTCGTATCCTATGCATCCGGGATGATTCGTGAATCCCTGTATCCGCAGTCTCCTCGACCGGCCGATCGCCATCCCACGCAAGCAATCAAAATCTCCAGCGATTTGCAAAGAAACGCCCGCAACAGCTCTTAGTTAAGCTTGCTTATTTGCTAATAACCCCTCAGACGAAGCGCCTCTGCTCATCCCCACTTGTCTTCCTCTCAATCCAATTGCATTCAATCCCTCCATGGCGGCACGGACGACAGACCCATGAATCCCTGGACGGCAGCCGCGAATGGCCCACCTCCACATTTGTCCGCCTCAAATGGCTCCATGGCCTGGTGATCCCAATGATGACAGTCGTCCTCCTTGGCCTACCTCCACGCCCATTCGCCTCAAAATGGCTCAACACCTTCGGTGATCCGTTCAGCATCCGCGGCGGGATCCACCACGATTTGGCGTACCACCGCGCCTGTCCACCTTGTCGGTCACCGATGCGAGTCCGCCATTGGCTGCAACCAGCACACCATCTACTACACCACGCCTGCATCCAGCCGTTTGCTGCTCCACCTGACGATGTCCACCTGCTGCAAGACTCGTGTGGGAAGCGAGCACAACCTGTTGCATAGCAAACAAGGACCACATTCTGAATTTTATTGTTCCTGTTTAGTGTTTCAAGTACTTACAGATTGTAGCTTGTGAGCTTATTCATTACAGACTATAGCTTGCGAGTTCAGAGACAAGTGAATGTAGCTAGTTTTGAATGCACAATTCAGAAATAAACAAATTTCTTATTGCCCAGTTCCTGATGATTTGTGGTGTTCTATGAAATGTGATGCAATACAGCTGAACAAGGGCATAGTAACTTGGTGCTTATGATTCCTTGTGATTCAGCATTCATATTTTTCCTTTACGTATTCACAAACAAGAAGATGTTGGTTTTACTGCAACCTTCCCAAGCACTGTCAAAATTCTGGCCACCTACCATTTTTTAGTTTCTTGCCTGATTCATATGCTATTGTTAAGCTTTCAAACCTGAAACATACTGCTGGTGGTAAATACATCTAGTAATAATTGACGACTCAATGAACTCGGTGCCTATACTGTTATACAACTGATAAAGGGATGAACGCTCACAGTCTCGCAAAGTTTCTTGTACATTTATATTCTCCTAGGTGATAGTTGCTGATTGTTTGAATAAAAGAATAGAGCATGCTTTAGGTAAATGTGAACATGATGTAAGCTGGTGCTCTTGCTGATTGCTACATTCCATTCAATACACATCAAGTTAGAGTAAATAAAAGGAAGACAGTTTGACAAAACACATAATTCCATCGATTACAATAATCCAGTGCATGGAGAAATAAACATTAATAAGTCATATAAATTCATGTTTTGTAATAGACTAGGGCCATTATAGAACACCATTTGGCTTCATATGTTGCACAATCTCGGTTCCTTTGCCTTGAACTTTATTGCTAGGGCAATTCCGACTATCATGAAATACTATTTGTTTGCACATCTTGAACAAATGTGCGACCTTTACCTTGGCTTCCTTCTTCTTCTTTTTTTGTTCATCCTCATTTGTTTCCTTTCCACTCTTTATTCGTTTGCATCTTCCCACCGTACGAACATCAGTCGGTGGGTGTATGTCAACTTCAGTAGGAATGACACAACCAATGAAAGCCTCATATTCCTGTTGTCTAGTGTGCTTCACACCTGATGTAGGAACCATTTTGTCTAGAGGAGCTTCAATATTCAATACACTTGTTGTTAAAAATTCCATGCCTTCATCCGAGTGTTTCTCCTTCTGAATTAGATCCTCCAACTTGTTGCGTACAATTGCAATCTTCTTCCTAGTAGCCGAATTCAAGGAGTCAGTTGCCTTCTCTTCTAGTAAATTCCCATGCTCATCATACACATTTCCCCTGTCAATTAAAAAATGATGTCATTCATTTGATTTCCAATTAGAATATCAATTGCATACATTTTTATACCTTTTGCACCGTTTCTCCCATCTTTTCATAATGTAGTAGGATGGAAGTTCATTTTGATTTTCAACCCTCAACACCTGGATGATATGTCGGCACGGGACTCCAATTTTCTCAAATAACTTGCATGAACAATTAGCTATCATGGTTGTGGTGTCGCACCGAACTTCCCTAATCCTATGGGATCGACCTCTCAAGCTCACAATTTTTATTGCTTCATCTTGTGCAATGCCTTGGAAGAAACAATGATCTCTTGCTGCAATAATCTCTTTCTGAAATATCTCAAACACCTCATATGTAAACACTTCCCTACCTTGTTTTTCTATTTACCATGGTGTTTGTAGTTGTGGGGTCGTATGAGTGCTTGATTTGTCGGCAATCAACTCCTCTTCTCGCTGGCATTCTAATGTCGTGTCAAATCTAAGCCAAAACTCAACAAGAGCAAGCTTACGATGAATAAAACGGTTAAGAAAGGAATTTGCACTTTCAGACCTTGATGTGGTTCGGAGAATGCCTGCCAATGGTATATCCATAAAGTAAGCTGGTATCCATGACTCACGAATGTTAAACCTTTTAGTCAACCACTCAGTCTCCTCCAAGACAAAGTCCTTAATGATTTAATTCCACTGCAACTCAAACTCAGCTGGAGTTTCCGAACCCCATACACATGAATTCATCCTATCCCAAAAATAGGAGTCTTCTCTAATTAATGGTCCAATATTCTCCGGAAGTTTCTCCATTATGTGCCACATACATAACCTATGCACAGTGGTCATAAAAACTTTGTCAATCACATTTTTCGTGCTAACAGCTTCGTCAGTTATAATGAGTCTAGGTGCTACCCCTCCCATTGCTGTAAGGAAGGTCTCAAATAACCAAACATATGACTGAGTCTGCTCATTTATCAAGAATGCCGTGCCAGAAAACACACTTTGTAAGTGATGATTGACCCCCGTAAATGGTGCAAAGATCATGTCATATTGATTAGTAGTGTAAGTAGAATCAAAGGATACCACACCATCACCACCAAAGTGATTGTAGTTTTTCCTACTCATGGCATCTGCCCAGAACACATACATCAACTTCCCCTCGCAACTGACAGCAAAATCATAGAAAAAGCTAGATTAACTTCTTGCTTTCTAGCTAGCTGAGCGACAAACATTCGAGCATCCGCGTCGCTGATTTTTAGCCTGAGGTTGCGGTAGTAATTTTGCAGGTCTCTCTTTGAGCATCCAACATTAGGAATCCCACCTTCGCTAACTTGAAGGAGCCTGTATGCCTGACATGTGCCTATGCTTGCTTTGTGGCATGTGTACAATGTATTTTTTGCCCTCTCGCTAACTCTGCGATTTGATCTAATCAAATGGCATTTATCAGGCGATACAAGTCCATGAGTATGCCGCTCAATCCATGAGTCTATCTTGTAGGTGTTATCGCCACATAGCTTGACGAAGATATGTGCATCACAACCACATCGTGTGGTTGTATTCTTACGGAATTTCTTTGCTGAATCTTTAATTCCTTGCTCTTCTCAGATATGAATCCTTCCCTGTTGCACATGAAACGCCTTGTCTGAACCACATTATTGTCCAACTTTTTCTGTTGTTCGACACGAACTCCAAAAACCACATGATGTGCATATGACTTGTAGAACTCCTCCATGGCATCAAGGCCTTCAAATGTCATCCCTACGTTACGCTTCAAGTTCTCGTCACATCTCGGCGTAAAAGAGGAGCACTAAAAAGTAAATAATGAATGACAATAATCATCATCATGCATAACTCTCAAAACTGAATAGGGACATGGCAGACGAAAATTTAGTAAACTTACAAATAGAGGAATGCTTTCTTTCGTTTTCAGCGTAAATAATTCTCCCTCCTTCACTTGAGTTTCCAAGCTTTTTCCTAGTTCTGTAGCTGCACATGCATCAACATGATTAGTCTCTAGATAACAAGTAGTACATACAACATACACAAATAGTCTGGGTCATACATAAAATGGATAGGCTTTACCCATGTTACTTGAAGCTCCATGCACAGTACTGACATCTGATTCGCATTGTGCAGTACTAGTATTTTCTATAGCCATATCAGTTTCTATAGCCATAACAGGGAAACTAAGATGGACCTCCAACCGGCTAGACGCAGAGGCAGGATCAACACTTGAACTATGGATCACTGCTGATGCATATCGGACATCCATAACAGTAGGAGCCGCCATGATCACTTCCGGCGTATCACGGGGCAAAGATTTTTCCATGATGCTGATGGCGTGTTCGGAATTAGAGATGCATCCCATCATGGTCGTCGCGGAGATCATCAGGGCAGATGAATGCGGTCCTGCAGACTGTCCGTCTAGATGCATGCCATCCCGGCCGTGGCCGTCGTCGGGATGCATGTTGCGGCGTGACCAGCGGAGAATAGCATAGGTACTTCGTCCGAGGGGTTATTAGCAAAATAACAGGCTTAACTAAGAGTTGTTGCGGGCGTTTCTTTGCAAATCGCTGGAGATTTTGATCGCGTGCGTGGGATGGCGATCGGCCGGTCGAGGAGACTGCGGATACAGGGATTCACGAATCATCCCGGATGCATAGGATATGACGCCAATAAATAGATTTGTTTGATTGTGGTGTGGTTGCTTGTGTGAAATTGAGAGAAATTTGAAACTTTTAAAAGTTAAATGAGAGGGAATAAAAGGGCTTTCCCAAATTTTCATTTTGCATTTATGATCTCCATGGATTCAAACTCTTTTCAAATACAAAACCCTAGAGAGAAGATGACATGACTTCTTCCATTTAAATAAATGAAAAGGGTTTTGAAAAGATTTGAATTTTATTTGGAAATATTTTTCCAAATTCCAAACTTTAAGCAACTCAATGATTTTCACGAGAGAAGATAAAATGACTTCTTCAAATTATATGAAATATGAGTTGGGAGTTTCAAAGAATCAATTTAAACTCCCATTGAAATTATTTTTCAATTTGGAGTTATTTGGGTTTTATTCAAATTATTTTTCTCCAAAAATAAAATAAATGGAAAATAGGTAAAATGATTCTCTACATGAAAAAATTGGAGAGAAATAATTTTGAAATAATTTTGGCATTTCTAAAATGATTTTTATTGGGTTTTATTGTAGAAGTAGCACTGTTTGAATTATTTGAATTTCTTTATATTTTATTTGACACTATAAAAATGTTCAACTTATACAAAATCTTTTTCTGAAAATTTCGATATATAATATGCCTATATATAGTTTTACTTTTATTTTCGTTATTCCTTATTCCTTTTCTGTTTCTAAAAAAAGAAAAAAAACTACGCGCCCACCTGGAACTAACTGTCGCCTAAGTGCGCAGCATAGTGGCATCGGGCGCCCCATCATTTTACTTTTTCTCTTCTCTGCTACATGGGCCAGGCCAGCCAGCCTTTTTTTTATTTGATCGAATTTGTTTTAAAAGAACTACAACGCGCGGCCGGGCCTAACTTTTAGCCCATTTTTTTTCAAATTTCATCTACGCACGTATATGTTTAGTCCCACATTGTTTAGCCTTTGACCCCTAAATCTCTTTTCCACCTATAAATAAAGACCCATAGAGCCTCCAAAAATCATCTGATTCGGGTTAAATCAATATTTTGATTTGACTAGATTCATTAAAGAATTTTTTTCTCCTCTTCGGCGGGGCTTCTGGAAATTGTCTCCTCTCTTCAAAATCTTCTTTTCTCTGCCTTATAAAGATATCTTTCTTCGTTTTTTATACTTCGTAGTTTATTATTTCTAAATTAGTATGATAGAACAATTAGATTATCAATTAGTTTATGTATTTATACATTAGATCTAGATTGTTTTTAGCCGTAGCTATTTTTCTTTCGTAAACAGCTTGGCCCTGATTTTTCAAATAGCCATAACTTTTTACTCGTTCATCAAAATTAAATGGAATCAGCGCCTATAGTTTTGTCTTGTTTTCACCTGTCCAGTGAACCGGTCACATCAAATTTTTGAAATTTTCAAATTTCGAAATTTGTTTAGATTCATATTCAAACTTTTTTTCATCATAACTTGAGTTTTATAACTCTAATTTAATTGATTCTTTTTGCAAATCGAAGCTCTTGACCTAAACTTTCTGATAAGGCCAAATTCACATAATTTTGATACCGTTAGAAATTGTTTTATGTTGCAAGAGTTATTTGCTTGGTTTTGATGTTTTCCAAACTATCTTCTTCGTTCTTTCTGATCTTTTGAGTGATTGCTTATGTGTGGTTACTATTGCTTACTCACGATAGATTGAATGAAGTGTGACGAGTAGAAGTATCAGGAGTTATGAGTGCGAATCATCTTCACCAACTGTACAAGGCAAGTTCACACTTTGATCATACCCCTTTGTTACCCAGTTTTTATGCATTAGTTTCAACCCTCAAACATTGCATGAGTAGGATTGATAACATGTGGGTATTGGTAAGTAGTTGATGAGGTAGGAACCTATTGTCTTGCATTTAACCCCTGGGAGTTACTACGTTATGCTTATACTACTATGCTATGCTCATAGACGTGGATTGGTTGAGTGAATTCATGAAAGATGTGAGAGTTATTGTTAAATAAGGTTTAACTTAAGGTGGCTACTTTTATACATATCTAGGTGGATTGGTTGGGGCACCCTGGAGTACCCAGTGGTTTACCCGGGCACCTGGAGAACCCAGTGCTTGCCCAAGGGGATCCCGGAGTACCCGTGTGATCACCCTATGGAATGTCACCCAGGCTCAAAGGGATCATAAGATTATTCATGCTAGAAACTTCCGTGTGCAGCCACAAGCTATTATGGGCTCTAGCATAGTTGAGTATGTTGCATGACCTCTTTCAATGGTGGCCTAGCAGATGTAGGGGAAAGTAGGTGTAACTGTCCACCCAGAGTAAAGAGTTAATGTTTCTGAAAGACTGTGTCTCGGTCATCCATTTCTCAAACACCATGTAGTGTGAGAAATCCAGCGGAGGAGATCGAGTCTTGTGGGGAAAAGTGCGCAAACCTCTGTAGAGTGTACAAACTAATCATGATTAGCCGTGTCCCCGGTTATGGACATCTTGAGTATCTGGTACTTGAATTATTGGTGTGATCTCATCACATTACTTAATGAATTTGTTGGGTTATAACTATTATTTTGGGATTGAGTTGGAGGAACCTTCTCAATAATTTTTCAACCAACTTGGTAGTTAAATAAAATTTATTCCTTTGCAGTAGGGAAAAATTAGCTTTATGCAAAATTAAACTTTGAGCCTCCACCAGCCAAATATGCATGTAGTGATAGCCATTATTCAGCATTGCTTTACAGTGTGAAATTGCTAGTACATTCAATGTATTGACCTACATGGCTGCAACGTCTCATGTTGCAGTATCTTACATCGAGTAAGTGATACGTTAGGGTTACGATTTCTACACTCAACTTTGCCGTTGGTGTTGATGGGAATCCACAACCTTGTTGTTACTTCCGCTATATGGATTGAGGTAATAGTATTTATGTTACATTATACATGTGTTTTACCTCTGTTATAAATCCTCGAGTACTCTGCGTGTCAACATACCGATCCAGGGATGAAACTTAAGCACAGAGACTTGACCGTCTGGGGTCGGGTCGCTACACAAACATAGCCTTCCAATATACCAATCTTTATGTCTCGACCATTTCAAGACTCCTCGTCATGTCCGTGATCACATCCGGGACTCCGAACTACCTTCTGTACATCAAAACACATAAACTCATAATACCGATCGTCATCGAACGTTAAGCGTGCGGACCCTACGGGTTCGAGAACTATGTAGACATGACCGAGACTCACTTCTGGTCAATAACCAATAGCGGAACATGGATGCTCATATTGGTTCCTACATATTCTACGAAGATCTTTATCGGTCAAACCACATAACAACATACATTGTTCCCTTTGTCATCGGTATGTTACTTGCCCGTGACTCGATCGTCGGTATCTCAATACCTAGTTCAATCTCGTTATCGACAAGTCTTTTTAATCGTTCCTGTAATGCAACATCCTGCAACTAACTCATTAGTCACATTGCTTGCAAAGCTTATAGTAATGTGCGTTACCGAGAGGTCCTAGAGATACCTCTCTGATACACAGAGTGACAAATCCTAATCTCGATCTATGCCAACTCAACAAACACCATTGGAGTCACGTGTAGAGAATCTTTATAGTCACCCAGTTACGTTGTGATGTTTGATAGCACACTAAGTGTTCTTCCGGTATTCGGGAGTTGCATAATCTCATAGTCATAGGAACATGTATAAGTCATGAAGAAAGCAATAGCAATAAACTAAACGATCATAGTGCTAAGCTAATGGATGGGTCAAGTCAATCACATCATTCTCTAATGATGTGATCCCGTTCATCAAATGACAACTCATGTCTATGGTTAGGAAACTTAACCATCTTTTGATTAACGAGCTAGTCAAGTAGAGGCATACTAGTGACACTTGTTTTTCTATGTATTCACACATGTACTAAGTTTCCAGTTAGTACAATTCTAGGATGAATAATAAACATTTATCATGATATAAGGAAATATAAATAACAACTTTATTTTTTCCTCTAGGGCATATTTCCTTCACGTACTATATATCAATCTTTACCTCTCGACTATTTTGAGACTCCTCGTCATGTCCGTGATCTCATTCAGGACTCCGAACAACATTCGGTCACCAAATCACATAACTCATATAATACTATATCGCCATCGAACATTAAGCATGCGGACCCTACGGGTTCGAGAACTATGTAGACATGACCGAGAGACCTCTCCGGTCAATAACCAATAGCAGAACCTGGATGCCCATATTGGCTCCTACATATTCTACGAAGATATTTATCGGTCGAACCGTTATGACAACACGCGTAATTCCCTTTGTCCACCGGTATGTTACTCGCCCGAGATTCGATCATCGGTATCTTCATACCTAGTTCAATCTTGTTACCGGCAATGTCTTTACTCATTCCGTAATACATCACCTCGTGACTAACTCCTTAGTCATTTGCTTGCAATCTTATGATGTGTATTACCGAGAGGGCCCAGAGATACCTCTCCGATACTCGGAGTGACAAATCCTAATCTCGATCTATGCCAACTCAACAAACACCTTCGGAGATACCTATAGAGCATCTTTATAATCACCCAGTTACGTTGTGACGTTTGATACCACACAAGGAATTCCTCCGATATCTGGGAGTTGCATAATCTCATAGTCAAAGGAATATGTATTTGAAATGAAGAAAGCAATAGCAATAAAACTGAACGATCATTATGCTAAGCTAACAGATGGGTCTTGTCCATCACATCATTCTCCTAATGATGTGATCCCGTTATGAAGTGACAACTCATGTCCATGGTTAGGAAACCTTAACCGTCTTTGATCAACGAGCTGGTCTAGTAGAGGCTCACTAGGGACACGGTGTTTGTTTATGTATTCACACATGTATTAAGGTTTCCGATCAATACAATTCTAGCATGACTAATAAACCTTTACCATAAATAAGGAAATATAAAGTAACAACTTTATTATTGCCTCTAGGGCATATTTCCTTCAGTCTCCCACTTGCACTAGAGTCAATAATCTAGATTACATTGTAACGAATCTAACACCCATGGAGTCTTGGTGCTGACCATGTTTTGCTCGTGGAAGAGGCTTAGTCAACGGACCTAGTACAATCAGATCCATATGTATCTTGCAAATTTCTATGTCTCCCTCCTTGACTTGATCACGAATGGAGTTGAAGCATCTCTTGATGTGTTTGGTTCTTTTGTGAAATCTGGATTCCTTAGCCAAGGCAATTGCTCTAGTATTTTCAGAAAATATTTTCATTGGACTCGATGCAGTAGGTATTACACCTAGATTGGATATGAACTCCTTCATCCAGACTCCTTCATTTGCTGCTTCCGAAGCAGCTATGTGATGTCTACTACACAACCTTCTTCTTGTAGACGTTGTTGGGCCTCCAAGTGCAGAGGTTTGTAGGAAAATAGCAAATTTCCCTCAAGTGGATGACCTAAGGTTTATCAATCCGTGGGAGGCATAGGATGAAGATGGTCTCTCTCAAGCAACCCTGCAACCAAATAGCAAAGAGTCTCTTGTGTCCCCAACACACCCAATACAATGGTAAATTGTATAGGTGCACTAGTTCAGCGAAGAGATGGTGATACAAGTGCAATATGGATGGTAGATAAAGGTTTTTGTAATCTGAAAATATAAAAACAGCAAGGTAACTAATGATAAAAGTGAGCGAAAACGGTATTGCAATGCGTTGAAACAAGGCCTAGGGTTCATACTTTCACTAGTGCAAGTTCTCTCAACAATAATAACATAATTGGATCATATAACTATCCCTCAACATGCAACAAAGAGTCACTCCAAAGTCACTAATAGAGGCGAACAAACGAAGAGATTATTGTAGGGTACGAAACTACCTCAACGTTATTCTTTCTGATCGATCTATTCAAGAGTCTGTAGTAAAATAACACAAAGCTACTCTTTCCTTTCAATCTATCCTAGAGTTCGTACTAGAATAACACCTTAAGACACAAATCAACCAAAACCCTAATGTCACCTAGATACTCCAATGTCACCTCAAGTATCCGTGGGTATGATTATACGATGCATCACACAATCTCAGATTCATCTATTCAACCAACACAAAGAACTTCAAAGAGTGCCCCAAAGTTTCTACCGGAGAGTCAAGACGAAAACGTGTGCCAACCCCTATGCATAAGTTCACGAGGTCAAGGAACTCGCAAGTTGATCACCAAGACATACATCAAGTGGATCACGTGAATATCCCATTGTCACCACAAATAAGCACATGCAAGACACACATCAAGTTTTCTCAAATCCTTAAAGACTCAATCTGATAAGATAACTTCAAAGGGAAAACTCAATCCATTATAAGAGAGTAGGGAGGAGAAACATCATAAGATCCAACTATGATAGCAAAGCTCGCGATACATCAAGATCGTGCCGAATCAAGAACACGAGAGAGAGAGAGATCAAACACATAGCTACTGGTACATGCGCTCAGCCCCGAGGGTGAACTACTCCCTCCTCATCATGGAGAGCGTCGAGGGCTTCTTTTGGTCCATAAAAAAATCATCAAAAATTGGCACGTCAATTGGACTCCGTTTGCTATTCCTTTTCTGTAAAACTCAAAAACAAGGAAAAAACAGAAACTGGCACTGGGCTCTAGGTTAATAGGTTAGTCCCAAAAACCATATAAAATAGCATATAAATGCATATAAAACATCCTAGATGGATAACATAACAGCATGGAACAATAAAAAATTATAGATACGTTGGAGACGTATCAAGCATCCCCAAGCTTAATTCCTACTCGTCCTCGAGTAGGTAAATGATAAAAATAGAATTTTTGATGTGGAATGCTACCTAAAATAATTTTCAATGTAATGTTCTTTATTGTGGCAAGAATATTCAGATCCGAAAGATTCAAGACAAAAGTTTAATATTGACATAAAAATAATAATACTTCAGGCATACTAACCAAGCAATTATGTCTTCTCAAAATAAAATGGCCAAAGAAAGCTATCCCTACAAAGTCATATAGTCTGGCTATGCTCTATCTTCATCACACAGAATATTTAAATCATGCACAACCCCGATGACAATCCAAGCAATTGTTTCATACTTTTGATGTTCTCAAACTTTTTCAATCTTCACGCAATACACGAGCGTGAGCCATGGACATAGCACTATAGGTGGAATAGAATGGTGGTTGTGGAGAAGACAAAAAGGAGAAGACAGTCTCACATCAACTAGGCGTATCAACGGGCTATGGAGATGCCCATCAATATATATCAATGTGATGAGTAGGGATTGCCATGCAACGGATGCACTAGAGCTATAAGCGTATGAAAGCTCAAAAAAAACTAAGTGGGTGTGCATCCAACTCGCTTGCTCACGAAGACCTAGGGCATTTTGAGGAAGCCCATCATTGGAATATACAAGCCAAGTTCTATAATGAAAGATTCCAACTAGTATATGAAAGTGACAACATAGGAGACTTTCTATCATGAAGATCATGGTGCTACTTTGAAGCACAAGTGTGGAAAAAGGATAGTAACATTGCCCCTTCTCTCTTTTTCTCTCATTTCATTTTTTGGGCCTTCTCTTTTTTATGGCCTCTTTTTCTTTTTTTGTCCGGAGTCTCATCCCGACTTGTGGGGGAATCATAGTCTCCATCATCCTTTCCTCACATGGGACAATGCTCTAATAATTATGGTCATCACACTTTTATTTACTTACAACTCAAGAATTACAACTCGATACTTAGAACAAAATATGACTCTATGTGAATGCCTCCGGCAGTGTACCGGGATGTGCAATGAATCAAGAGTGACATGTATGAAAGAATTATGAATGGTGGCTTTTCCACAAATACGATGTCAACTACATTATCATGCAAAGCAATATGACAATGATGAAGCATGTCATAATAAACGGAACGGTGGAAAGTTGCATGGCAATATATCTCAGAATGGCTATGGAAATGCCATAATAGGTAGGTATGGTGGTTGTTTTGAGGAAGGTAAATGATGGGTTTATGGTACCAGCGAAAGTTGCGCGGTACTAGAGAGGCTAGCAATGGTGGAAGGGTGAGAGTGCGTATAATCCATGGACTCAACATTAGTCATAAAGAACTCACATACTTATTGCAGAAATCTATTAGTTATCGAAACAAAGTACTACGTGCATGCTCCTAGGGGGATAGATTGGTAGGAAAAGACCATCGCTCGTCCCCGACCGCCACTCATAAGGAAGACAATCAAAAAATAAATCATGCTCCGACTTCATCACATAACGGTTCACCATACATGCATGCTACGGGAATCACAAACTTTAACACAAGTATCTCTAAAATTCACAACTACTCAACTAGCATGACTCTAATATCACCATCTTCATATCTCAAAACAATCATCAAGTATCAAACTTCTCATAGTATTCAATGAACTCTATATGAAAGTTTTTATTATACCCATCTTGGATGCCCATCATATTAGGACTAGTTTCATAACCAAAGCAAATTACCATGCTGTTCTAAAAGACTCTCAAAATAATATAAGTGAAGCATGAGAGATCAATAATTTCTATAAAATAAAACCACAGTCATTCTCTAAAAGATATAAGTGAAGCATTACAGCAAACGACAAACTACTCCAAAAGATATAAGTGAAGATCAATGAGTAGTTGAATAATTATGCAACTATGTGAAGACTCTCTAACATTTAAGAATTTCATATCTTGGTATATTATTCAAACAGAAAGCAAAACAAAATAAAATAAAATGACGCTCCAAGCAAAACACATATGATGTGGTGAATAAAAATATAGCTCCAAGTAAAGTTACCGATGAACGAAGACGAAAGAGGGAATGCCATCCGGGGCATCCCCAAGATTAGGCTCTCGGTTGTCCTTCAATATTACGTTGGGGTGCCTTGGGCATCCACAAGCTTAGGCTCTTGTCACTCCTTATTCCATAGTCCATCGAATCTTTACCCAAAACTTGAAAACTTCACAACACAAAACTCAACAAAAAACTCGTAAGCACCGTTAGTATAAGAAAATTAATCACCATTTAGGGTACTGTTGTGAACTCATTCTAAATTCATATTGGTGTAGTATCTACTGTATTCCAATTTCTCTATGGTTCATACCCACCGATACTACTCATAGATTCATCAAAATAAGCAAACAACACATAGAAAACAGAATCTGTCAAAAACAGAACAGTTTGTAGCAATCCGGAGGTTCCGAATACTTCTTTAACTCCAAAAATTCTGAAAAATTAGGAAGACCAAGAAAATTTGTATATTGATCTACTTCAGTTGGAATTGGTATTTTATCGCTCTCTGGTAAAAAATGAAAATTATCTTCGTGAGTGCATACTTTCTATTTTCATCAGCAAGATCAAACAATAATCACCCAAGAAGATCCTAAAGGCTTTACTTGGCAAAAACACTAATTAAAACATATAAAACACAATCATAACATAATATAGATGAATTATTTGTTACTAAACAGGATCAACAAGCAAAGAACAAAAAAAATTGGGTTGCCTCCCAACAAGCGCTATCGTTTAACGCTCCTAGCTAGGCATGATGATTTCAATGATGCTCACATAAAGGATACAAATTGAAACAAAAAGAGAGCATCATGAAGAATATGACTAGCACATTTAAGTCTAACCCGCTTCCTATGCATAGGGATTTTGTGAGCAAACAACTTGTGGGAACAATAATCAACTAGCATAGGAAGGCAAAACAAGCAACACTTCAAGATTTTCAACATGTAGAGAGGCAACTTGATATTATTGCAACTCCTACAAGCATATATTCCTCCCTCATAATAATTTTTAGTAGAATCATGAATGAATTCAACAATATAACCATCACACAAAGCATTCTTTTCATGATTCATAAGCATAGAAAATTTACTACTCTCCACACAAGCAAAATACTTCTCATTCGGAATAGTGGGAGCAAATTCAACAAAATAACTATCATGGGATTGAAAATTGAAATCAAGATGACAAGTTTCATTGTTATGATTATTGTCTATAGAATACATGTAATCACAATAATCATAATAGATGGGAGGCATTCTTTCATCATAGTAAATTTGCTCATCAAAACTTGGGGGCCTAAAAATATCATCTTCATCAAACATAGCATCCCCAAGCTTGTGGCTTTGCATATCATTAGCATCATGGATATTCAAATAATTTGTACTAACAACATTGCAATCATGCTCATCATTAAAATATTTAGTGCCAAACATTTTAATGCATTCTTCTTATAACACTTTGGCACAATTATCGGAATCCTTATTTTCACGAAAGATATTAAAAAGATGAAGCATATGAGGCAACCTCAATTCCATTTTTTTGTAGTTTTCTTTTATAGACTAAACTAGTGATAAAACAAGAAACTAAAAGATTTGATTGCAAGATCTAAAGATATACCTTCAAGCACTCACCTCCCCAGCAATGGCGCCAGAAAAGAGCTTGATGTCTACTACACAACCTTCTTGTAGACGTTGTTGGGCCTACAAGTGCAGAGGTTTGTAGGACAGTAGCAAATTTCCCTCAAGTGGATGACCTAAGGTTTATCAATCCGTGGGAGGCGTAGGATGAAGATGGTCTCTCTCAAACAACCCTGCAACCAAATAGCAAAGAGTCTCTTGTGTCCCCAACACAACCAATACAATGGTAAATTGTATAGGTGCACTACTTCGGCGAAGAGGTGGTGATACCAGTGCAATATGGATGGTAGATATAGGTTTTTGTAATATGAAAATATAAAAACAGCAAGGTAACTAATGATAAAAGTGAGCAAAAACGGTATTGCAATGCGTTGAAACAAGGCCTAGGGTTCATACTTTCACTAGTGCAAGTTCTCTCAACAATAATAACATAATTGGATCATATAACTATCCCTCAACATGCAATAAAGAGTCACTCCAAAGTCACTAATAGCGGAGAACAAACGAAGAGATTATTGTAGGGTACGAAACTACCTCAGAGTTATTCTTTCTGATCGATTTATTCAAGAGTCCGTAGTAAAATAACACGAAGCTATTCTTTCCGTTCAATCTATCCTAGAGTTCGTACTAGAATAACACCTTAAGACACAAATCAACCAAAACCCTAATTTCACCTAGATACTGCAATGCCACCTCAAGTATCCGTGGGTATGATTATACAATATGCATCACACAATCTCAGATTCATCTATTCAACCAACACAAAGAACTTCAAAGAGTGCCCCAAAGTTTCTACCAGAGAGTCAAGACGAAAACGTGTGCCAACCCCTATTCATAAGTTTACAAGGTCACGGAACTCGCAAGTTGATCACCAAGACATACATCAAGTGGATCACATGAATATCCCATTGTCACCACAGATAAGCACATGCAAGACATACATCGAGTGTTCTCAAATCCTTAAATACTCAATCCGATAAGATAACTTCAAAGGGAAAACTCAATCCATTAAAAGAGAGTAGAGGGGGAGAAACATCATAAGATCCAACTATGATAGCAAATCTCGCGATACATCAAGATCGTGCTGAATCAAGAACACGAGAGAGAGAGAGAGAGAGAGAGATCAAACACATAGCTACTGGTACATACCCTCAACCACGAGGGTGAACTACTCCCTCCTCGTCATGGAGAGCGCCGGGATGATGAAGATGGCCACCGGAGAGGGATTCCCCCCTTTAGCAGGGTGCCAAAACGGGTCTAGATTGGTTTTTGGTGGCTACAGAGGCTTGCAGCGGCGGAACTCCCGATCTAGGTTATTTTCTGGAGGTTTCAGTATTTATAGGAATTTTTGGTGTCGGGAACAAGTCAGGGAGGTGCTCGAGTCGTCCACGAGATAGGGCGGCGCGCCCGGGAGGGGGGGGGGGGTAGGGCGCGCCCCCACCCTCGTGGACGGCCCGAGACTCTTCTGGCCCAACTCTTTTACTCAGGGGGCTTCTTTTGGTCCATAAAAAATCATCAAAAATTGGCACATCAATTGGACTCTGCTTGGTATTCCTCTTCTTTAAAACTCAAAAACAAGGAAAAACAGAAACTGGCACTGGGCTTTAGGTTAATAGGTTAGTCCCAAAAATCATATAAAATAGCATATAAATGCATATAAAACATCCTAGATGGATAATATAATAGTAGGGAACAATAAAAAATTATAGATACGTTGGAGACGTATCACTATGTACTTCGGTTCACACGTAGATCCCGCCACAACGCTCTACTTGGAACTGCACCAACGGATAGCCCCACCATTCAATATAAATACGTATCCGGTTGTGACTTAGAGTCATCCGGATCAGTCTCAAAGCTAGCATCAACGTAACCATTTAAAACGAGCTCTTTGCCACCTCTATAAATGAGAAACATATCCTTGGTCTTTTTCAGGTACTTCAGGATGTTCTTGACTGTTGTCAAGTGATCCACTCCTGGATTACTTTGGTACCTCTTTGCCAGACTTATGGCAAGGCACACATCAGGTCTAGTACACAACATAGCATATATTGGGGAACGTAGTATTTCAAAAATCTTCCTACGATCATGCAAGATCTATCTAGGAGATGCATAGCAACAAGAGGCGAGAGTGTGTTTACGTACCCTTGTAGACCGAAGTGGAAGCATTTAGTAACGCGGTTGATGTAGTCGAACGTCTTCGCAATCCAACCGATCAAGTACCGAATGCATGGCACCTCCGCGATCTGCACACGTTCAGCTCGGTGACGTCCCTCGTACTCTTGATCCAGCTGAGACCGATGGTGAGTTCCGTCAGCACAACGGCGTGTTGACGGTGATGATGAAGTTACCGACGCAGGTCTTCGCCTAAGCACTACGACAATATGACCGAGGTGTAAAACTGTGGAGGGGGGCACCACACACAGCTAAAGATCAACTTGTGTGTCTATGGGGTGCCCCCTCCCTCGTATATAAAGGAGGGGAGGAGGAGGAGGGCCGGCCACAAGGGGCGCGCCCAAGGGGGGAATCCTACTCCGAGTAGGAGTAGGTTTCCCCCTTTCATAGCCCAAGTAGGAGAAGAAGGAAGGAGAGGAAGAACAGAAGGAAAGGGGGGGATGCCCCCCTAGCCCTAGTCCAATTTGGTTTGGGCTAGGGGGGGCACACCTTGGCCTGCCTCCTCTCTTCCACCATTAGGCCCATGACACCCAATAACTTCCCAGGGGGGGGGGGGTCCGGTAAACCCCGGTACTTTCAAACTTATCCGAAAAGACCCAACCATTCTGGTGTCCGAATGTAGCCTTACAATATATGAATCTTTATGTCTCGACCATTTCGAGACTCCTCGTCATGTCCGTGATCACATTTGGGACTCCGAACAACCTTCGGTACATCAAATCACATAACTCATAATACATATCGTCATCGAACGTTAAGCGTGCGGACCCTACGGGTTCGAGAACTATGTAGACAAGACTGAGACACATCTCCGGTCAATAACCAATAGCGGAACCAGGATGCTCATATTGGTTCTGACATATTATACGAAGATCTTTATCGGTCAAACCGCATAACAACATACATTGTTCCCTTTGTCATCGGTATGTTACTTGCCCGAGATTCGATCGTCGGTATCATCATACCTAGTTCAATATCGTTACCGTCAAGTCTCTTTACTCGTTCTGTAATGCATCATCCCATAACTAACTCATTAGTCACATTTCTTGCAAGGCTCATAGTGATGTGCCTTACCGAGAGGGCCCAGAGATACCTCTCCGATACATGGAGTGACAAATCCTAATCTCGATCTATGCCAAACCAACAAACACCTTCGGAGACACCTGTAGATCATCTTTATAATCACCCAGTTACGTTGTGATGTTTGATAGCACACAAAGTGTTCCTTCGGTATTCAGGAGTTTCATAATCTCATAGTCAGAGGAATATGTATAAGTCATGAAGAAAGCAATAGCAATAAAACTTAATGATCATTATGCTATGCTAACGGATGGGTCTTGTCCATCACATCATTCTCCTAATGATGTGACCCTGTTTATCAAATGACAATGTCGGTGTACAAAAAGAGGGGTACACTTTTTGTACCCCTATAACTGTGCATGGGCAGTCTGAGCCACGGGCACCGCCACACCAAGCAAGGCAAGGGAGGTGAGCCAGGGTAAGACCTAAGCTCAAGAGAACTATCACGCCAAGGCCAAGACCACGAAGAGCAAAGGGGACGAAGCGGACTCCCCTGGCAAGATCCTTGCCGGGAGACAGTTCTAGCAGCCCCGACAAGACCCTTGCCGCGGCGACTCGTCCCACGCCTACGGAGCAAATCACCCTTGAGTTCACTGCCCCCAAAGGGCAAGGATTCGGGAGACATCCCCATGGCGACATGCAGATCTTTGTGAAGACATTCAAGATCAGGTACGCACTAAGGAGACGACAACCCTTGGCGGGATCCCAGCCGAAGAAGATCACAAGGCCCCCGGCAAGCGCCTTGCCGAGGATGACAGCAGGCGCCCCGGCAAGACCCTTGCCGGGGCCCCGGCAAGGCCCTTACCGAGGACACCCGCAGGGCCACCATCAGGCCCACGCCGACTAAACCTCCACCGCTGTTCGCATGCAGCTGCCGACCCAACCAGCTGGGCAGCCACCTCAGCTGCCTGCCTACCTACGTGGCATCACAAGCGTCGCTGGCCAGGGCGCGTGTCGGAACAAGAAGGAGCGGCGACGGACGAGACATGTTTCTCCCCCGTCCCCGATAAAGCAAGGACACCTAAGCAAGACGCATTAAATGCGCCTTGTCATGTAATGCGAGGGATAACCTCGCATCACTGTACCCTTTCCACCTCCTGTGTGCCACTGTGGCAACTCCTTTTTTCTATAAAAGGAGGCCCGAGGCGACCAAGAGAAGGATTCGGTTTTTTGGAGCTCCTCACGCCCCATAGCTAGCTCAAGAACACAGATATACAATCCACCAAAGCAGGAGTAGGGTTTTACGCATCCTCGCAGCCCGAACCTGGATAAACGAACCGTGTGCTACCTGTTAGATCCGCTCTTCTCACGACCCCGCGCCCCGCTAACCATAGTAGGGATTCTTGTGATCACATAGGTGTCGTTCCCACCGACATCTCTGGCGCACCAGGTAGGGGGCGCAGTTGTGAGAATCGGCTCTAGCAATCAGCCCAGCACTCCTTCATCTTCGTGGCTCTTGGAGAGGGAAGGAGGCCGGAAGATTAGTGCTCGAGCGACTACAAACAGAAGCTAAGTTGCACTGAACCCTTATTTGTTCTATCCTTCTTATATGAGGTTATTCCCCCTCGGAGATGTCACGCCTTTGTATGAGAAACCTGCATGCCAGGGGGCTCTCCCACGATCGGCAACGCCCTTGCCCTGTTTCGAGTCCGCTCAACAGCTCAAGCGGCTGCGTCGAGAATGGCAGAGTAGCCTTCCGCGATCAACAACGCTCTCAATTCTGACTCGAGTCAAGCTCGACAGTTCGAGCGGCCGCGTTCAGAATGGAAAGGTGGCTCGTCTGGCAGCACGCGTACCCGGCAGGCCCATGTGGATCCGTCCCCAAAATGCCGCTAGGAGCTTCCGCGCCAGCAAGCCTACCCAATCGACGTAGGGCGCGCATACAAAGAGGAATTGAACGGGGAAATAACGTGCATGAAATTAAGAGTACTGCAAAGTTATATTACATCACATCATTATTGCGGTTCTAACAAAAGATGAAATTTGTCTTGGTCGTGAACCTGTAGCGGCGGTGAAGAACGGGATGCCTAATCCCGGCGCTGGCCTTCCACCCTCTTGATTTCGTCGATGCTGCTGATGACGGGCTTGATGCGCTCCTTGAGCACCGTGAGGTCAATACCATCCGGCAAGCTATCCATCACGGCATAGAAGTCGAGGTCGGGATTCCAGTATGCCATCTTGGTGAGGACCTTGGTCATGACCCCCCGGCAAAGTCGCCGGGCTTCCCCGGCCAACGTGGCCGCTCGGTTGGAGTGAAGATAAGCCAAGGCTCCAAGGACACCCTCGAAGAACAGGGTCAGCTTGGTGTTGACGGTCCCGCTACGCTCAGGGGCATACCTCACGTTTGGCATACCCATGGTGGCCAACTGCGAGGTGACCCTGCCGGCGACGTCCTCCAGACGGCTGATCCATCTGTTCTCGCCCGCCACATAATCCTGGTGGGAGGCGGCCTCGTTCGCCCGCAGCTACTTCTCCTCCTCCGTACTCCTGGTCAAGGTCTCCTCCCGAGCCCTGCTCTTCGAAAACATCTTCTCGAGATCCTCCAGCTTTAGCTTGAGATCTCTGACGGAGTTTTGCGCTTCGGAGAGCTCCCCAGCCCTGCTGATGACCACTCCTTGCGCCTCCACCAAGGCGCTGTTGAGCGTGCTCTTCTTATTGGACAGCTTGAGGGCCTGCTCCTTCAGCTCGTCCTGCGCCACCTCCAACTCCCTTACTTTGCCGGCATGGGCCGGAGCCTAGGAATCGAGTGCCTCCTTGTGCCTCTGCTCCAGCTCGTGAGTCCGCCACGCGTCAAGGGCCTCGAGCTCCTCATCCTTGCCACAGAGCGCTGCGGCAAGCTTCGCCTCACACACGGTGAGGTCCTCTTCCTGGGAATCCAGTGCGGCTTGATGCTAGTTCCGGACGGCCTCGGCCGCGGCCGCCAAGTTCGCCGCCTTTTCCTGGGCCTTCTCGATGTCAGCCATCTTCATGGTGAGCTCGACATTGCACTTGGCCAATTCCTCCTGAAAGGCCCTCTGCTCCTCGCGAGTCTGGTGGAACCAGGTCTGCGTCTCAGCAACGCGCGCCTTGAAATCCACCTCCGCCTGGTCCACCGTTGCCGTCCTCGAGTTAACCTTGTCCAGACGGACACGGTAGAGTGCCTGGAGTTTTCGGAAGTTGGCCCCCATAGCGCGGAAAAGCTGCTCTTCTGGAGAAACATCACCGCCAACGCCCGACTCATTGACAACCTCGAGCCCGGTGCTGGCAAGCACCTCGCCGTAAAAGACTTCCCCTTCGATGGGCGCCCGGGAACTTGACGCCCCTGGGAGATGGACGAAAAGATCGTCGCCCACCTTCAGATATCTGCCGGGGCCCGAGGTTGAGGAGGAGGGAGGCTGATCATCAACCACCTCTTCCTCGGCAGTGGCTTTGCCGGCTTCCCCGGCAGGCCCACCGTTGGCGCCCTCGGCAGAAGCCTCGCCGGTCGCCTTGGCGGCCCCAGCAGCGGTGTCCTCGGTAGCATCCTTGGCGGCCTCATTAGCGGCGACCTCGTCAGCATCCTTGGCGGCCTCCTCAGCAATGTTCCCAACAACAGTATCCACGTCCTCCATACCTATTGAAGGAGGGCCTGGGTAGTAATGGGAGCATTGAAGCCAAGAAAAAGAATAAGGGAAAAACAGAAACGGAGGACAGGCGACTCATCGGTGCCAGGATGTGAAGCAGAAGTCCCCTCCCCTCCAGCATCCGGCGCCATGGCAGAGTCACCAGCACCCAAGTTCCCCTCTTTCTCCATGGGTGTGGGCTCTGTGCTTGATGCCCTTGCCGGGGACGCCCCTCGCGGCGACGTAGTCGATGGGGGTGGTGTGTTGGGGGTAGCCCTCTGCGGCTCCTCCTGCTGCCGCTCCCCTCCTGCAAACCCGACAAGGTCAACACCATAGCATCGAACGCCTACAACATGTCAAATAAGAGGAGGGTGACGAACTTACGCTGGGGGCTGTGTCGGGGGCTGCTGTCCGGGCTGCTCAACACCACCAGTGGCGTCTTTGAAGCCCCAACTGGGGGCTGACTGCTCGCCGCGGCCTTCGCCCTCTTCACCCTCTGGGCCAACGTCTCTGCATCCCTGCAAAAGCAAAAATGGATCAAGATGAGTGACTTAATTCAGAGTAATGGAAATGGCAGTAAGGGACGGAGTACTTACTCGTCATCCCCCTCCTCCTCTTCCACCACTTTCCTTTTCCTCTTCGGGCTGAGAGGCCCGAGATCAAAAGTGACCTCCGCGTCAACATCCGAGTCAACATCTGCTGGAGGAGGCAAAGAAGGCGGGGTTTGTGCGTGCCCAGATGAGGAAGGGGCTGTTGTCTTCTTCTTCTCAGCGGCCTTCGTCAGCCTCTTGGCTACCGTGGCCCTCGTGTGACGCCCAGACCCCTCCAGGGTCAATTGAGGCCGCGTAGCCCTGCCAGGCCGGACCAACCCGCCGCAGGTTTCGCCCTCTTCCCCTGGTTGGCGTCGAGCCCGGCGCCACGTCCTCCTCCTCCGACGACTCGTCGGCCGCGTCTTCGACGAGCGGAGCTCCAGTGTCGGTGCTGCTGACCTCCCCAGAGGCTGCCGCCCACCGGGTGAGCTCCTCTTCCTCCGCAGCCATTGCGGCCTTGTCCTCCACACCCCCGGCGCTGCCGGCCTCCATGGCAAGCTGTGCCTCCCTCGCCCTAGTGGCGATGTAGTCCAGCTATGCCTGGGTGGTGTCCATGACAAGCCACCACTCGGCGTCAGCATTGACATATACCTCAATCAGGGTGTCAAAGAATTGCTGCACATCAGCATCCTTCGGCTCCTTCCATCTCGGGACAGGGCCGTGCGCGTTACAGTCTGGCATCATAGCAATGATCTCGGACCGACGTGAATTGTTGCACAACGGGACCACCCCCGCCGGCAGCTTGAAAAACGACCCCTTGAGGGCCTTGCCAATCTTTGCGGCAGCCCTCGCGGCCTTGCCGGTCCGTTCGACCTCGCCATCGCGACCCACATCAAGCTGGAAAAGCCGCTGGCAGAACTGGGCATGCGCCAGCACTGTGAAGTTGTGATCGAGGCCGGGGCGGAGTCGCATAATGTCAGCCGGATTCGTCAAGAGCCAAGCTGGCCTCCCCTTGTTGTGCAACGGGGCGATCCGGCGGCGAATGAAGTCCGCCCCGATCATCTCAAGGGTGAGTCTGGCCCGGGTGAGCCAGAGAATCCTAGTAGTGGCAACAGTGAGCCTCCCGTCGGCGGCGTCGACATTGCTCCAATCGCTGCCATGGACCGGCGGCACTCGGCGGACCTTGCAGAATTCCGGCGGGTTTTCATCCTCAACCCAGCACCACCGGCCATGCCATTCCTCCCACCTCTCTTTCACGACACTGTCCGGGTACGCCCCCTTGGATCTTGGGATCCAGGTGATGCAACCAGAGACGGCACCTCCCGGCTGGATCTGAGGGAAGAAATAATGGCGGAAGAGCGCCGTGTTGGGCTGCACCCCGGCAAAGCCTTCGCAAAGATGCGCGAAGAAAGCCATGCACGCCACCGCACTCGGAGTAAAATCCAAGAGGAGAAAGCCGAAGGTGTGCATAATGTCGCAGAAGAAATCGGAGAAAGGGGGGCATAATCCGCAAGAAAGATAATCAACGAAAAAGGGATACCGATTTGGAGCAGGATCGGCGCAAGCAGCAGGAATGACGCGCGTCGGGTGTCCTGAATTCTCTCCCCCGTCTTCGCTCCCCATAGGGGCCTGAAGGGGGCCCGGAGCTCTTGAACATCAACCGTCGAGGGGAAGAAAAAGGCGGACTTCGTCCGGTCCCCTGACAGCGCGCTCTCCGGCGGTTCCACAGTCCCAGCGCCCTTAGCCACCCCCTTGCCCTTGACGGATTTGGGCGCCATGGCGACCAAGAAGTTTAGAGGGCTGAGGAAGGGGGATGGCGAAGAAACGACGGCGGGCGACGGCGGAAGCTTAGGAAGGAAGGAAGAGAGGAAACGGCGGCTCTGAGATTGGAAAAGGCACGAGGAAAGAGGAGAAAGTGAGCAGCGCGCCCGCGGTTATTCCTTTCATATGGGGGAAAACACGAGCCGCCTCCTTTCGCATTAACTGTGGTGTGACGCATGCCCGCGGGAACCAACCCCACGCATGTTGCCAATGGCACACGCGCCTCCCCACGCCGTGCCACGCGCGGGAGTCGTGGGAAGCGCAGCGCACGATGAACCTTACCGCGGTAAAAACCGCCCCGCCTGCCCGCGCATCGTTTTTGGGCCTAGCCCAACAACGCGTTGCACTTATGTGTGGCCTAGGCCCGGGGGCTCCTGTCGGTGTACAAAAAGAGGGGTACACTTTTTGTACCCCTATAACTGTGCACGGGCAGTCTGAGCCACGGGCACCGCCACACCAAGCAAGGCAAGGGAGGTGAGCCAGGGTAAGACCGAAGCTCAAGAGAACTACGACGCCAAGGCCAAGACCACGAAGAGCAAAGGGGACGAAGGGGACACCCCCGGCAAGATCCTTGCCGGGAGACAGTTCTAGCAGCCCCGGCAAGACCCTTGCCGCGGCGACTCGTCCCGCGCCTACGGAGCAAATCACCCTTGAGTCCAATGCCCCCAAAGGGCAAGGATTCGAGAGACATCCCCATGGCGACATGCAGATCTTTGTGAAGACATTCAAGATCAGGTGCGCACTAAGGAGACGACAACCCTTGGCAGGATCCCAGCCAAGGAAGACCACAAGGCCCCCGGCAAGCGCCTTGCCGGGGATGACAGCAGGCGTCCCGGCAAGACCCTTGCCGGGGCCCCGGCAAGGCCCTTACCAAGGACACCCACAGGGCCACCATCAGGCCCACGCCGACTAAACCTCCACCACCGTTTGCATGCAGCTGCCGACCCAACCAGCTGGGCAGGCACCTGCGTGGCGGCATGCAGATCTCCGTGAAAACCCACCACTGCGCCACCTCAGCTGCCTGCCTACCTACGTGGCATCGCAGGCGTCGCTGGCCAGGGCGCGTGTCGACACAAGAAGGAGCAGCGACGGACGAGACAGGTTTCTCGCCCGTCCCCGATAAAGCAAGGACACCTAAGCAAGACGCATTAAATGCGCCTTGTCATGTAATGCGAGGGATAACCTCGCATCACTGTACCCTTTCCACCTCCTGTGTGCCACTGTGGCAACCCCTTTTTTCTATAAAAGGAGGCCCGAGGCGACTAGGAGAAGGATTCGGTTTTTTGGAGCTCCTCACGCCCCATAGCTAGCTCAAGAACACAGATATACAATCCACCAAAGCAGGAGTAGGGTTTTACGCATCCTCGCGGCCCGAACCTGGATAAACGAACCGTGTGCTACCTGTTAGATCCGCTCTTCTCATGATCCCGCGCCCCGATAACCACAGTAGGGATTCTTGTGATCCCATAGGTGTCGTTCCCACCGACAGACAACACATGTCTATGGTCAGGAAACTTAACCATCTTTGATTAACGAGCTAGTCAAGTAGAGGCATACTAGGCACACTTTGTTTTGTCTATGTATTCACACAAGTATCAAGTTTCCGGTTAATACAATTCTAGCATGAATAATAAACAAGTATCATGATATAAGGAAATATAAACAACATTATTATTATTTCCTCTAGGGCATATTTCCTTCAGTCTCCCACTTGCACTAGAGTCAATAATCTAGTTCACATCGCCATGTGAACACCAATAGTTCACATCTTTATTGGATTAGTTCACATCTCCATGTGACTAATACCCAAAGGGTTTACTAGAGTCAATAATCTAGTTCATATCGCTATGTCATTAACACCCAAAGAGTGATCATGTTTTGCTTTGTGAGAGAAGTTTTGTCAACAGGTCTGCCACATTCAGGGCCGTATGTATTTTGCAAATTTTCTATGTCTATAATACTCTGCACGGAGCTACTCTAGCTAATCGCTCCCACTTTCAATATGTATCCAGATTGAGACTTAGAGTCATCCGGATCAGTGTCAAAGCTTGCATCAACATAACCCTTTACGATGAAATTTTTGTCACCTCCATAACCGAGAAACATGTCCTTATTCCACTAAGGATTATTTTGACCATTGTCCAGTGATCCACTCATGGATCACTATTATACCCTCTTACTAAACTCATGGTGAGGTACACAATAGGTCTGGTACACAGCATAGCATACTTTATAGAACCTATGACTGAGGCATAGGGAATGACTTCTCATTCTCATTCTATTTTCTGCTGTAGTCGGGTTTTTGAGTCTTTACTTAACTTCGCACCTTACAACTCAGGCAAAAATTCCTTCTTTGACTGATCCATTTTGAACTCCTTCAAAATCTTATCAATGTATGTATTCATCCAAAGTCTTATCAAGCATCTTGATCTATCTTTTATAGATCTTGATGCCCAATATGTAAGTAGCTTCACTGAGATCTTTCATTGAAAAATTCTTATTCAAGTATCCTTTTATGCTATCCAGAAATTATGTATTATTTCCAATCAACAATATGTCATCCACATATAATATCAGAAATGCTACAGAGCTCCCACTCACTTTCTTGTAAATACAGACTTTTCCAAAAGTCTGTATAAAACCATATGCTTTGATCACACTATCAATGCGTATATTCCAACTCCGAGAGGCTTGCACCAGTCCATAAATGGATCGCTGGATCTTGCACACTTTGTTAGTACCCTTTGGATCGACAAAACCTTCTGGTTGCATCATATACAACTCTTCTTTAAGATATTCATTAAAGAATGCAGTTTTGACATCCATTTGCCAAATTTCATAATCATAAAAATGCGGCAATTGCAAACATGATTTAGACAGGCTTAAGCATCGCTACGGCTGAGAAAGTCTCATCATATCAACTCCTTGAACTTGTCGAAAACCTTTTACAACAAGTTGAGCTTTGTAGACAGTAACATTACCGTCAGCGCCAGTCTTCTTAAAAATCCATTTATTCTCTATGGCTTGCCGATCATCGGGCAATTCAACCAAAGTCCACACTTTCTTCTCATACATGGATCCCATCTCAGATTTCACGGCCTCAAGCCATTTTGCGGAATCTGGGTTCATCATCGCTTCCTCATAGTTCATAGGTTCGTCATGGTCTAGTAACATGACTTCTAGAAAGGTTTACCATACCACTCTTGTGCAGACCATACTCTGGTTGACCTACGAGGTTTGATAATAACTTGATCTAAGTTTCCTGATCATCATCATTAGCTTCCTCACTAATTGGTGTAGGAATCACTGGAACTGATTTCTGTGATGAAATACTTTCCAATTTGGGAGAAGGTACAAGTACCTCATCAAGTTCTACTTTCCTCCCACTCACTTCTTTCGAGAGAAACTCCTTCTCTAGAAAGGATCCATTCTTAGCAACAAATATCCTGCTTTCGTATCTGTGATAGAAGGTGTACCCAATAGTTTCTTTTGGGGTATCCTATGAAGACGCACTTCACCGATTTGGGTTCGAGCTTGTCAGGTTGAAGCTTTTTCACATAAGCATCGCAACCCCAAACTTTAAGAAACGAAATCTTAGGTTTCTTACTAAACCATAGTTCATACGGTGTTGTCTCAACGGATTAGACGGTGCCCTATTTAACGTGAATGCAGCTGTCTCTAATGCATAACCGCAAAATGATAGTGGTAAATCGGTAAGAGACATCATAGATCGCACCATATCTAATAAAGTATGGTTACGATGTTCAGACACACCATTACTCCCTGATGTTCCAGGTGGCATGAGTTGTGAAACTATTCCACATTGTTTTTAAATGAAGGCCAAACTCGTAACTCAAATATTTGCCTCCACGATCAGATCATAGAAACATTATTTTCTTGTCACAATGATTCTTAACTTCACTCTGAATTTCTTTGAACCTTTCAAATGTTTCAGACTTGTGTTTCATTAAGTAGATATACCAATACCTGCTTAAATCATCTGTGAAGTTCAGAAAATAATGATACCCGCCACGAGCCTTAACACTCATCGGACCGCATACATCAGTATGTATTACTTCCAATAAGTCAGTTGCTCGCTCCATTATTCTGGAGTACGGAGTTTTTAGTGATCTTTCCCATGAGGCATGGTTCGCAAGCATCAAGTGATCCCAAAAGCCCATTAGCATGGAGTTTCTTCATGCGCTTTACACCAATATGACCTAAACAGCAGTGCCACAAATAAGTTGCACTATCATTATTAACTTTGCATCTTTTGGCATCAATATTATGTGTATCACTGTGATCGAGATTCAGTAAACCATTTACATTGGATGTAAGACCATATAAGGTTTTATTCATGTAAACAGAACAATAATTATTCTCTGACTTAAATGAGTAACTGTATCACAATAAACATGATCCAATCATATTTATGCTCAGCACAAACACCAAATAACATTTATTTAGTTCCAATACTAATCCCGAAGGTAGAGGGAGTATGCGATGGTGATCTTATCAACCTTGGAATCATTTCCAACACACATCGTCACCTCACCCTCGACTAGTCTTTGTTCATTTTGTAACTCTTGTTTCGAGTTACTAATCATAACAACTGAACCGGTATCAAATACCCAGGGGCTACTATGAACACTAGTAAAGTACACATTAATAACATGTATATCATATATACTTTTGTTCATTTTGCATCCTTCTTATCCGCCAAGTATTTGGGGCAGTTCCACTTCCAATGACCATTTCCTTTGCAGTAGAATCACTCAGTTTCAGGCTTGGGTCTAGCTTTGGGCTTCTTCACATGAGTGACAACTTGCTTGCCATTTTGAAGTTCCCTTTCTTTCCCTTGCCTTTTTTCTTGAAACTAGTGGTCTTGTTAACCATCAACACTTGATGCTTTTTCACGAAGTTCTAGTAACTTGATAGTGACTAGAGAACTCTGTCAATCACTATCTTATCTGGAAGATTAACTCCCACTTGATTCAAGTGATTGTAGTACCCAGACATTCTGAGCACATGCTCACAAGCTGAGCTATTCTCCTCCATCTTGTAGACAAAGTACTTGTCAGATGTCTGATACCTCTTAACATAGACATGAGTCTGAAATATCATTTTCAACTCTTGGAACATCTCCTATGCTCCATGGAATTCAAAACATTTTTGAAGTCCCAGTTCTAAGCCGTAAAGCATGGTGCACTAAACTATCAAGTAGTCATCATACCGAGCTTGTCAAACGTTCATAACGTCTACATCTGCTCCTGCAATAGGTCTGTCACCTAGCGGTGCATCAAGGACATAATTCTTCTGTGTAGCAATGAGGATAATCCTCAAGTTATGGACCCAGTCTGTGTAGTTTCTACCATCATCTTTCAACTTAGCTTTCTCTAGGAACGCATTAAAATTCAAGGGAACGGTAGCATGGGCCATTGATCTACAACAACATAGACATGCAAATACTATCAGGTACTAAGTTCATGATAAATTAAAGTTCAATTAATCATATTACTTAAGAACTCCCACTTAGATAGACATCCCTCTAGTCATCTAAATGATCACGTGATCCATATCAACTAAACCATGTCCGATCATCATGTGAGATGGAGTAGTTTTCAATGGTGAACATCACTATGTTGATCATATCTACTATATGATTCACGTTCGACCTTTCAGTCTCAGTGTTCCGAGGCCATATCTGCATATGCTAGGCTCGTCAAGTTTAACCCGAGTATTTTTCACGTGCAAAACTGGCTTACACCCGTTGTATGTGAACGTAGAGCTTATCACAACCGATCATCACGTGGTGTCTCGGCACGACGAACTGTAGCAACGATGCATACTCAGGGCGAACACTTATACCTTGAAATTTGTAGTGAGAGATCATCTTATAATGCTACCGCCGTACTAAGCAAAATAAGATGCATAAAGGATAAACATCACATGCAATCAATATAAGTGATATGATATGACCATCATCATCTTGTGCCTTTGATATACATCTCCAAAGCACCGTCATGATTACCATTGTCACCGGCTTCATGATAACCCACAAGTATAGGGGATCACAACAGTTTTCGAGGGTAGAGTATTCAACCCAAATTTATTGTTTCAACACAAGGGGAGCCAAAGAATATTCTCAAGTATTACCAGCTGAGTTGTCAATTCAACCACACCTGGAAACTTAATATCTGCAGCAAGGTATTTAGTAGCAAAGTAATATGATAGTAGTGGTAATGGTGGTAAAAGGTAACGGTAGCAAAAGTAATATTTTTGGTGCTTTATAGTGATGATAACAATAGCAACGGAAAAGTAAATAAGCGAAGAACAATATATGGAAAGCTCGTACGCAATGGATCGGTGATGGAGAATTATGCCGGATGCGGTTCATCATGTAACAATCATAACCTAGGGTGAGATAGAACTAGCTCCAGTTCATCAATGTAATGTAGGCATGTATTCCGAATATAGTCATACGTGCTTATGGAAAAGAACTTGCATGACATCTTTTGTCCTACCCTCCCGTGGCAGCGGGGTCCTATTGGAAACTAAGGGATATTAAGGCCTCCTTTTAATAGAGTACCGGACCAAAGCATTAACACATAGTGAATACATGAACTCCTCAAACTACGGTCATCATCGGGAGTGGTCCTGATTATTGTCACTTCAGGGTTGCCGGATCATAACACATAGTAGGTGACTATAGACTTGCAAGATAGGATCAAGAACTCTCATATATTGATGAAAACATAATAGGTTCAGATCTGAAATCATGGCACTCGGGCCCTAGTGACAAGCATTAAGCATAGCAAAGTCATAGCAACATCAATCTCAGAACATAGTGGATACTAGGGATCAAACCCTAACAAAACTAACTCGATTACATGATAAATCTCATCCAACCCATCACCGTCCAGCAAGCCTACGATGGAATTACTCACACACGCGGTGAGCATCATGAAATTGGTGATGGAGGGTGGTTAATGATGACGATGGGGACGGATTCCCCTCTCCGGAGCCCTGAACGGACTCCAGATCAGCCCTCCCGAGAGAGTTTAGGGCTTGGCGGCGGCTCCGTATCGTAAAATGCGATGAATCCTTCTCTCTGGGTTTTTTCTCCCCGAAAGTGAATATATGGAGTCAAGGTTTAGGTCGGTGGAGCGTTAGGGGGCCCACGAGGCAGGGGGCGCGCCCAGGGGGGCAGGCGTGCCACCCACCCTCATGGACAGGTGGAGGCCCCCCTGACGTGGGTCTTCCTTCCAGTATTTTTTATATATTACAAAATAATTCTCTGTTGATTTTCAGGTCATTCCGAGAACTTTTATTTCTGCACAAAAATAACACTATGGCAATTCTGCTGAAAACAGCGTCAGTCCGGGTTAGTTCCATTCAAATCATGCAAGTTAGAGTCCAAAACAAGGGCAAAAGTGTTTGGAAAAGTAGATACGACGGAGACGTATCACTTGACACCATGATCTCCATCATAGCATCGTTGTCTTCTCGCCAACTATTTCTTCTATGACTATCGCTACTGCTTACTGATAAAGTAAAACAATTACATGGCGATTGCATTTCATACAATAAAGCGAAAATCATATGGCTCCTGCTAGTTGCCGATAACTTTTACAAAACATGATCATCCCATACAACAATTTATATATCGTCACGTCTTGACCATATCACATCACAACATGCCCTGCAAAAACAAGTTAGACGTCCTCTACTTTGTTGTTGCGAGTTTTACGTGGCTGCTACGGGATTCTAGCAAGAACCGTTCTTACCTACGCATCAAAACCACAATGATTTTTCATCAAGTGTGCTGTTTTAACCTTCAACAAGGATCGGGCGTAGTCAAACTCGTTTCAACTAAAGCTGGAGAAACAGACACCCACTAGCCACCTGTGTGCGAAGCACGTCGGTAGAACCAGTCTCATGAACGCGGTCATGTAATGTCGATCTGGGCCGCTTCTTCCAACAATATTGCCGAATCAAAGTAAGACGTTGCTGGTAAGCAGTATGACTATTATCGCCCACAACTCTTTGTGTTCTACTCGTGCATATAACATCTACGCATGGACCTGGCTCGGATGCCACTGTTGGGGAATGCAGTATTTCAAAAAAATTCCTACGATCATGCAAGATCTATCTAGGAGATGCATAGCAAGGAGAGGGGAGAGCGTGTCTACGTACCCTCGTAGACTGAAAGCAGAAGCGTAGTAACGCAATTGATGTTGTCGAATGTCTTCGCGATCCAACCGATCAAGTACCGAACACATGACACCTCTGCGATCTGCACATGTTCAGCTCGGTGAGGTCACTCGTACTCTTGATCCAGCTGAGACTGAGGGTGAGTTCCGTCAGCACGACGGCGTGTTGATGGTGATGATGAAGTTACCGATGCAGGGCTTCGCCTAAGCACTACGACAATATGACCGAGGTGTAAAACTATGGGGGGCACCGCATATGGCTAAAGATCAACTTGTATGTCTATGGGTTGCCCCCTCCCCCGTATATAAATGTGGGGAGGAGGAGGAGGGCCGGCCACATGGGGCGCGCCCAAGGGGGGGGATAATCCTACTCCTAGTAGGAGTAGGTTTCCCCCTTTCCTAGCCCAAGTAGGACAAGAAGGAAGGAGAGGAAGAAGAGAAGGAAAGGGGGGCCCGACTCCCTAGCCCTAGTCCAATTCGGTTTGGGCTAGGGGGGCGCGTGCCACACCTTGGCCTGCCTCCTCTCTTCCACCATTAGGCCCATGAGGCCCAATAACTTCCTGGGCGGGGAGGGGGGGTCCGGTAACACCCGGTACTCTGAAACTTATCTGAAATGACCTAAACCATTCCGGTGTCCGAATGTAGCCTTCCAATATATGAATCTTTATGTCTCGACCATTTGGGGACTCCTCGTCAAGTCTGTGATCACATCCGGGACTCGGAAAAACCTTGGTACATCAAATCACATAACTCATAATACATATCGTCATCGAATGTTAATCATGCGGACCCTACGGGTTTGAGAACTATGTAGAGATGACTGAGACACATCTCCGGTCAATAACCAATAGCAGAACCTGGATGCTCATATTGGTTCCTACATATTCTAGAAGATCTTTATCGGTCAAACCACATAACAACATACATTGTTCCCTTTGTCATGGGTATGTTACTTGCCCGAGATTCGATCATCGGTATCATCATACCTAGTTCAATCTCGTTACTGGCAAGTCTCTTTACTTGTTCCATAATGCATCATCCCGTAACTAACTCATTAGTCACATTGCTTTCAAGGCTGATAGTGTTGTGCATTACCGAGAGGGCCCAGAGATACCTCTCTGATACACGGAGTGACAAATCCTAATCTCGATCTATGCCAACCCAACAAACACCTTTGGAGACACCTGTAGAGCATCTTTATAATCACCTAGTTACGTTGTGATGTTTGATAGCACACAAAGTGTTCCTCCGGTATTCGGTAGTTGCATAATCTCATAGTCAGAGGGATATGTATAAGTCATGAAGAAAGCAATATCAATAAAACTTAACGATCATTATGCTAAGCTAACGGATGGGTCTTGTCCATCACATCATTCTCCTAATGATGTGATCCCGTTTATCAAATGACAACACATGTCTATGGTTAGGAAACTTAACCATCTTTGATTAACGAGCTAGTCAAGTAGATGCATACTAGGGACACTTTGTTTTGTCTATGTATTCACTCATGTATCAAGTTTCCAGTTAATAAAATTCTAGCATTAATAATAAACATTTATCATGATATAAGGAAATATAAATAACATATTTATTATTGCCTCTAGGGCATATTTCCTTTAGCATACATGACAGAAACTATGGCTGAGGCATAGGGAATGGCTTCATTTTCTCTTTATCTTCTATAGTGGTCGGGCTTTCAGTCTGACTCAACTTCACACCTTGCAACACAAGCAAGAACCCTTTATTTGACTGATCCACTTTGAACTTCTTCAAAACTTTGTCAAGGTATGTGCTTTGTGAAAGTCCTATTAAGTGTCTTGATCTATCTCTATAGATCTTGATGCCCAATATATAAGCAGCTTCACCGAGGTCTTTCATTGAAAAACTCTTATTCAAGTATCCTTTTATGCTATCACTACAAAAAAAATACACTTCCGTGATGATACGTGTTTGTCACGGTAGGTCGCTTTTTTTGTCATGCATGTACATCCATGACAAATTTATGACAAAATCAAGATAGTCATACCTGTGCTGCCGTAGAAGTGTTCCATGACATTACCAAAATTATCATCACGGAAGTGTGCACTTCCATGACGATAAATCGCGCGTCACAGAACTTCTTTCGTCAAGGGTGACCGACACGTGGCATCCACCGTAATGGAACGCCGTTAAGCTATCGGGTCGGGTTTTGGATCCGATAACCCGTTAACAGCCCCAACCAATGGGAAATTTCCACGTGTAAAATTCTTGTTGGCCGGACGAAACACGTGTCAGCTCGTCAGTGGGTGAGATAGGCACCTATGATATGTCGACACGTGGCACGGCCCAACAGTGGCCCATTCCTGTGAAAAAGGCCGGCCCAGTAAAAATTAGCAGGCCGGCCCATATAAGGCCTACTTGTGTCAGGTCCATTTAAGCCCACGGCCCATACGAGATGTGCCAATTCGGCCCGTTAAAGATTTGACACCATTGCAGCCCATCGTCAGTTCGAGCCCGTTAACAGCCCGCTATATACTTGGGCTCAATATCGGCCCGATGAGATTTCGGCCTGTTAACGGCCCATTTAATGGATGGGCCAATTTTCAGGATGTACATCTTTCGCCTTTTAGCGACCCATTTAAATGTTGGGCTAATTTCCGGCCCGGTGTGTCTTTCAGCCTGTTGACGGCCCATAAATCTGATGGGCCATTTGTAGTCGGACCTGAGTTTTGGCCTTTTAGTGGTCCATTTAAGTGTTGGGCCAATTTATGGCCCGGTGTCACTTTCAGCCTGTTGACGGCCCATAAATCAGTTGGGCCAATTGTAGTCGGACTTGAGTTTTGGCCTTTTAGTGACCCATTTAAGTGTTGGGCCAATTCCCGACCCTGTGTGCCTTTCGGCCTGTTAACGGACCATAAATGAGTTGGGCCATTTGTAGTCGGACCTTAGTTTTGCCCTCTTAATGGCCCATGCCCTTCATGGTCCAATACCAACCCAATTTCTCTTTCAGCCTGCTAAAGGCCCACAACACAGTTGGGCCATTTACAATACGACCTGACTTTCGGCCTCTTAGCGGCCCATGCTCTTCATGGTCCAATACAAGTCCACTGTCTCTTTCGGCCTGCTAAAGGCCTACAGTATAGTTGGGCCATATGTAGCCCAAACTTAGTAACGGCCTGTTAACGGCCCATGAAATAAATTAGGGCCACCTGTTGCCCACTTCGATGTCGGCCTGTTAACGACCCGGGAGGTAAGAGGGCCGACCATTAACTTTCGGCCTAGTAACAACCCATTAACTCAATGGGCCCACTAAAGTTCGTTCATGTCTTTAGGCCGAATTAGATAATTTGAGCCCATTACGACGAGCAAAGGTACGACATACAGGGAATAACGTTGCACATCCAGAATATATTACAGGAAATTACATCCACTAGGCAATCAAAGATTGATGCCAGTGCAAATAAATGAGCAGAACCTAACCATCTACAACGTCACAATCTGCAACCTCAGCACAGATGACGCCCATAAGCATGTGTGTCGGTGTCAAAACCGGCGGATCTCGGGTAGGGGGTCTTGAACTGTGCGTCTAGGCTGGATGGTAACAGGAGGCAAGGGACACGAAGTTTTACCCAGGTTCGGGCCCTCTTGATGGAGGTAAAACCCTACGTCCTACTTGATTAATATTGGAGATATGGGTGTTACAAGAGTAGATCTACCACGAGATCAGAGAGGGTAAACCCTAGAAGCTAGCCTACGGTATGATTGTATGTTGTGATTGTTGTCCTACGGACTAAAACCCTCCGGTTTATATAGACAACGGAGAGGGTTAGGGTTACACAAGGTCGGTTACAAAGGAGGAGATATCCATATACGTATTGCCTAGCTTGCCTTCCATGCCAAGTAGAGTCCCATCCGGACCTCCTTTTCTTCCCTTAGTTCCTCGTTTTTAGCCCCATACTCTCCCTCGTATGCCTCGCGAGGGGGCTGGATAGGTGCCCTCGTGAGCGTTTTCGTTTTCCTATTTTTCGCAAGCCACCCTCGCTCGAGTTCACAAGCTAGCGCACCCCTCTCAATCCGTGCCCCCGGGTACCGCGATACGAAGCACTGGGTCATGACCGATAGTATGTGGGATCGGGATTTGGAAGGATAAGAATTTCCAAGCGAATTTTTGTAGTTCCCAGACGCCTTCTGTCGTGGTTTTGTCATGGCAGATGTCCTCATGAAAGGACTTAGTCGTGGAGCCATCTCTACGGCTAGGTTAAAGGGGTTAAAGCAGACAAAGTACGCAAGAGTTTATACTGGTTCGGCCCCTTGCAGTGAAGGTAAAAGCTTATGTCCAGTTGTGATGGAATTGCTTGGGTTTCGATAACCAGGGAGCGAATCCACTTTGCCTGGTTCTCAAGTTATTGTTCGTTGTCCCTAAACCGCTGCCGGGTCGTCCCTTTATATACAAAGGTTGACGCCCGGCAGTCTACAGAATCCCGAGGCCGGTTCATAAACATGCCGGGCTCGGTTTCTACCTTTGCTTGCCTTACAATATAAGTTACATATCATATGGCGGTTTACATCTACGGGCCCTAATCGCCTTCGGGCTCTGGGCCTTCATGTTAGATCTCCTCCGTAAAGTGCCATCCCTTTTATCTTCATGGGCTTCAAACATGACTAATTCCTTGTGAACATAACCCGACCCCTTATGGCCGGTTTATACTTAATAGTAATATCCCCAACATTAGGCCCCAGATTGATTTGAACTTGTTCATGTCAATCTTCAACACCTAGAAAAATTCCTCCTTTCGCACCTTCGCATAAATCTTGTAAACCGCCGTGACTTCATCCTCCAGATTTGTAGTAAACCACCGTGACGTCACCTGTTCATTAAAGCCGAAGATACCCTTTATTAATGAGTATCCAACAATCGAGGTGACAACCTTGTTATATATCCATTTTTTGGGCTCCTCGATTCCCGCTCCTGTCGCTTATCTCTTTGCCTTATTAATAGGGCTGAGGATCCCTTTCTTTTTCCTCCTATTGCCTCTTCATCTCTTCTTCCACCTCGCGACGCCTCTACACCCGAGCGCCACCGCTGTCGTCGAGCTTCGCCTCCGCCTCACCATCGGCCGCTGCATCAACCTGATCACACCAGAAAACCACTTCGCACCTCCGCTGCTTTCACAACTTCGGTAAGTCTTTCCCTCTTTCCTCTGTAGATCCACTTAGGGTTCACACAGGTTCATGGTGTCCTTCTCTTGTTCTTCGTCAGTTCATACACAGCAGACCTCAACTTTGATGCGTTCCGTGCGGTAGCTATAGCTGTCTTTATCTTGGCTATCAAACCATGCCTTCTATGTATAAAAACCGATCTGGACTTTTGCGAACTGCTCCAAAATCAACTTTTTAGGTCTAAATCTTTTTATTTTCCTGACCCGTGGTAGATCCAAAATGCCAATGTGAACTTGTGAAACCTATTTTTCCTCACTTAGTCATTTTTTTGCCTCAGATCTATACCTTCCTCATCTGCGTAGATGGTTTATCTTTTTAGAAGATAACCTGTCATATGCCATTAGTCCCCTTGTAAACCGCCCGTTACTTTACTATTTATAATAGCATTAGCCTCTGGTTTAACAATTTTGCATGCTTGAATTCCTTTTTCTTAACCTGTTGTGCTCTATGCTTTGTCAATCATGAATTGTAAACCGGCATTAACCTTTTCCAGCTCTTCACTTGCAATGGCCAAACAATTTTATGCTTGTAACTGGGTCCCTTCCCGGGTTACTGAGGAGCAACTGGATGGATGCATCAGAATTGGCACTTTACTGAAGCGGAGTGAAATCTAGTGGTGAGTTCATGGTCTAGAAAACCCTCCTACCCCCAGAGATGGCGAAGTAGTAGTGTTTGTTGATCACATGAGCCATGGCTTTAAACCTCCCGGTTCCAAATTTTTCTGTGATGTGCTTGCCAATTTCCAGATCCATCCTCAAGACATTGGACCAAACTCTGTGTCGAATGTTTGCGACTTTCAAGTATTTTGTGAAGCATACCTGCAAGAGGAACCAACTGTTGAGCTATTCCGGGACTTCTTCTATTTGAACCGCCGTACTGAGTTTGTAGACGGGCCCAATAACAAACTGGGCGGTGTTTCAATTCAGAAGAGAAAAGATGTCAGTTTCCCTCATGCTAAACATCATATCCATCCTAAAGACTGGAAACAGACTTGGTTTTATTGTAAAGATACCTCCCCTGATGATGAGAATCCTCTGCCGGGTTACCGTCCTCACCGGCTTACCAACACACTTCCGTTTCCGCAACGGTTGACTACCAAAGAGCGGGCTACATATGCTCCACAGCACTCCAAAATCAGAGCCTTTATGGCCAATGGTCTAACAGGACTTGATTTGTTCACTACTGGATTTCATGGAGTATATTGCCTTTAAGTCGTCGCCCCGGTTTAATGTGCGAGTATACTGGTGACCCAAAAGACTCTCAACGTCACGTTGCTATTTAGCTGACAGAAGCTGATGTTACTGAAGCTGTGAAGAAGATACTGAATGAATCGGAGGCTATCTGTAGCAGTACCGAGTTAAGTCCCTACTATACTTTGAATAAACCACCAGCTATAAGCATTGCCTCACTCCTACTTGTACTTAATCTGTGTAATCTCCTATAACTTTTGTCAATTCTTTTAACAGGGCGATGACCCTTTTTGGAAGAAGAAACCTCAAGAAAAAACGGTGAAAACCCCTCGACCTAAGACGAAGGTGGTCAAGAGGCCTGCCAAGAAGAAGGCGGTCGAATCCATCGAGCTAAACCTCGACGAAGACGTCGATAATCTGGACTCAGAGGTAGAACTTGACTCTCTTGGTTCGCTTTTCATACACCTCATTGACAATGATTATTATCAGGATGACGCTGAAGGCAGCCAGGCTGACGACGCAGAGGTAATTACTCTTCCCTCCAGTTCAGACACTCCGTCAACACAGAAAATCCATCAAACAATCCGGAAATACAATTTTCTCACCCCCTTGCTCACTTGGACCAAAAATTTCTTTTGAAGAAGCAGCAGCACGAAGCTCGCCGCACAACCAGACACAGCGGCCAAGTGGTCACTTCGGCCGGTTAACCGAACACTCCGGTTCGGAAATGTCGACCTGATGTCTCACCCACTTCAGATACTTCTTATCCCAAGGCAGGTTATTTCCGACAACCTCTTAATCTGTCCAATTCAAATTATCAGGGAACGCCTCATTCATCATCTGGCAAGTTGACGGCCACGCAACTCCCTCCTCTTAAGACAGTTGTTGGGTAAGTATTTTAACTGAATCTTTTGACGCTTTATACTTGCATGCTATACTAACCCTTGCATCTTTTTCCTTTCAGAGCCAAGGCTAGACCCAGCAAGAAGGCTAGGGCGAATAAACCTTTTGACGACCATGTGGTTGTTGAACCGGAGAAAATTCCAGAACCGGAAGGTCCAAATGTTGACGCCATGTTTGATGAACCGCCCCCTCAAGATCATGATTTTGATGAACAAGTGGAAGTTGAAATAGTAGACCATGCTGATAAACTGACGAGCCCGGTCCGTACTGATGATGGATCGTCTAGTCCGGTTAAGGCTGCTGATATCCCATCAACTCCAGTGAAGGCTACCGGTGACAAGGAAGATGATGTTATCATCACTGGCGTTGGCCACACCTCCCTTGGCAACCCTGTTGCATTATCAAAGCACAACGCCAAGGAGGAATGTTCTGCTATGGAAAGAGGCAAATGGAGCACCGATTTATCAAGTTATGCCCACCTCAACGCCCAGGAACTCCATTCTGGTTTTTTAATCGTTTGTACACAAACCGTGACTACGAAGCCGGTCTGGTGAATCTGATGAAGGAGCGTTATGAGGTAATTACATAACCTTTTCTCTCTTAAGTCCAATTGTAAATACCAACTCTAGTAGCCCCCAAGGGCCGATTTATGATGGCAATCAAAAACCGGGACTTTGCAATATCTCAACTCTGCATACTTATTTAGAACAATTTTGCACCTGTGTAGTCCCCAAGGGCCGGTTTATCTTTCCAAGGTGAACCGGGACTTTAAGCACTGTTACTTTGAGTAGACATACATTAGCCCCCAAGTGCCAAAAATAATGCTTGAATTACACTTGGGATTTGAATTTTTTCTTCTGATAATGAAGCAGATAGGCATTAGCCCCCAAGTGCAATGTGCATAACTTGTTATGTGCTTGGTACTTCAAATATATAGAGCCCACTGATGATATGTCTTTCCTTTATAGGCTGAGCTGAGCAAAAAGGACACCCAAACCGCTGATCTTCATGAAAACATTAAATCTCAGCAAGCGGAGGCTTCTAAAGCCAAGGAGGAACTGACCAATATCTTAGCAGCCATGGAGAAGCTGAAGGAGTCCTTTAATAAGGAACAAGCGGATTGGGACACAGAGAAAGCCGCTTTAGCAAAGAGAGCCGAGGACGCAGAAGCAGCCCTTAAACCGGTGGTCGAAGAACTAACTGGTTTAAAGTGGCAAATAAATGCTATGACCTCTGGTGTATTTGGTATTATCCTCATCTGATGTTTTTCAATTCATTTTATCTCATCAGTTACCGGTTTACTGATGCTTGCAATGTCACAGGGACCCGCATTACCCATCTAGGCTCTGACATGCAGATGAAGCTGAAGGCTGCCTATACGTTCATAGAGCAATTATATTCTGGAGCCCAGCGGGCTATTTGCACCGCTGCTCATAACAAGCCTCCTCCGACGTTAATAAAAGAAACTATTGAGAAACTGTCAATGTTGCATGCCCGGTTGGATGAACTTAAAAGATCAGCTGCAAGGTCAGGCGGTCTGACTACAGTACTCATGGCCAAGGCATGGATTTCCAAATCTTGAACTGTCAGATATTGGCAAAGGCTATCATGGCGTGAAGGAAGACGGTTCAGAATTTAACAATGATGATCTCCGAAGGCTGACAAGGGAAATGCAACCTTTAGCGAGCAAATTGGTGGAAGAAACGGATCTCTCTCATTATCAGCCGGTTTATGACGCTGATCAGAAAAGATATCCTGCGCCAACACATGATGTAGAAGATCTTGTTCCGCCAATTCGTAAGCACACTTATGCCCCTGATATTGATCCTTCCAACCTTATAAGTGAAGAAGCTGTGTTCCAAGCCTTAACTGGAATCGGTTGGGCAACCATTGATTTCCAGCCACTGGGTAGGGAGGAGGAAGATGCACCGACACAAGATGATCCCCAATCTTCAAGTCATCCTAGTGATGAATCCTAAACTGGAGGCCGGTTTAGCCTATTGCAGCCTACCACTATTGCTAGAACAATTATTCTGTATGGGCATGAAAGCGCCTTGTAATAGGCTAGTTCAAAGACTTATCTGTTATGCCATCGAGCATACTTATTTTGCTTGATACTGATAACTCGCCATGCTTTTGGGATCTATTATATGCATAATCCGTAGTGGCTATATTTTAACTTGTTCCTGCATACAAGAGATTGAAAGTGTCCTGGTGGTTTACCGCTGGATGAGTCATTATGCCCAAATATATAGCCTAGGTGTAGAGCCAAGGCTGTATTTAAAAACAACCAGATATAAAATAGATGATACCTGTTACATTGAATCACCTCGTTGGTTGACCAATGTGTTGTTATAATAAGGGTGATAACACCAATCTGGAGTATTGATGACTCCTTCCATGTTTGCCGATTTATGATAAAACCGTACCGGGTTGTGATAAACACTAGTTTTATCCTTATAATACTGGTGACTTGTAGTCAAAACCAGACCGGATCAATAAGTGATGTATTATAACTGATTATGTACTGACAACTTAGCGCTTAGATCCACGCCGGGTTTTAATAAACGCCGGTTTATCAGAAAATATTTATGGATCTTATCAAAGGAAAGAAAACTTTGCAAAAACACAAGAAGAATATGCAAGGCTTTTCATGGGCTGCCAGGCCCTAAATCGAGGCTTTTCATGGGCTGCCAGGCCACTGAGTTAAACCATTTTCAAAGCCTTTTAAGATGGACCTCAATCTTTAACCAATCATCATTTTAACTTTGACAAGTTCAGGTTCTATGAGATTGACTTGTCAAACGTTCGACGGGTCATACCAGGTTTACCTGGATGGAGTGGCTTACTTAAAGAGGCAGGATAACTCGGGGTTTTAGGTGAATACACCTGGCTTCCATGCCTGGCTTGATAGCCTATTGCAAGGGTGCAAACTCTTCGTTCTTTGAGAAGCAAAGAGCCCCCAAGCAACATTTGAGCTGTGCTCGGTGGGTGCCTATGTTTGAGTTGTGTGGAAAGTTCTTCCATAGCACCCTTGGACAGATTAGTACCATTATCAGTTATAATGATGTGTGGAAAACCAAACCGAAAGATCACCTTTTTGATGAATTGAACCGCCGTGGCCGCATCACACTTGCTGACTTGCTCTGCCTCTATCCACTTGGTGAACTTATCAACCGCCACCAATAAGTGGGTCTTCTTGTCCTTGGACCTCTTAAAGGGTCCAACCATATCCAGCCCCCAAGTTGCAAACGGCCAAGTGATTGGAATCATCCTTAATTCTTGGGCTGGAACATAAGCGCGGCGTGCAAACTTCTGACAACCGTCACACCTCTTTACCAAATCCTCAGCATCAGCATGAGCTGTCAACCAATAGAAGCCATGAAGAAAAGCCTTAGCCACCAAGGATTTTGAACCGGCGTGGTGACCACAATCTCCTTCGTGGATCTCACGCAAAATCTCACAACCTTGTTGAGGAGACACACAACGCTGAAACGCCCTTGTTACGCTGCAATGATGCAGCTCCCCATTGACAATGGTCATGGACTTGGATTGCCGGATTATCCGCCAGGCCAAAGTTTCATCGTCTGGTAACTCGCCCGGTTCATGTATGCCAGGTATGGGACCGTCCAATCCGGAATAACGTGAAGAGCCGCCACCAATTGAGCCTCTGGGTCAGGCACAGCCAAATCCTCCACCGTAGGTATCTTGACTGACGGATTATGCAGCACATCTAGAAAGGTATTGGGTGGCACCGGTTTACGTTGAGAGCCTAAGCGACTTAAATCATCTGCCGCTTCATTCTTTCACTGGTCTATACGGTCAACCTGATAACCCTTGAAATGACCAGCCACTGTATCCACCTCTCGTCTATATGTCGCCATGAGTGGATCCTTGGAATCCCAAGTACCAGACACCTGTTGAGCTACCAGGTCCGAGTCACCAAAGCACTTAAACCGGCTCAAATTCGTCTCCTTAGCCATCCGAAGACCATGGAGCAAGTCCTCATATTCAGCTGCATTGTTAGTGCAAGGGAACATTAAACGGAGAACATAACAAAACTTATCACCTCGTGGGGAAGTTAATATGACTCCAGCCCCTGAGCCCTCCAGTTGTCTGGACCCATCAAAATGAATAGTCCAATAAGTGTTGTCTGGCTTTTCCTCCGGTGCCTACAACTCTGTCCAATCATTGATGAAGTCCACAGGTGCTTGGGATTTGATTGCTGTGCGAGGCATATATTTTAACCCGTGAGGTCCAAGCTCAATAGCCCATTTGGCAATCCGGCCAGTTGCTTCTCTGCTTTGGATGATATCTCCCAAGGGGGCTGAACTGACCACTATGATAGGATGACCCTGAAAATAATGCTTGATCTTCCGGCTTGCCATGAAAACCCCATACACCAGCTTCTACCAATGTGGGTATCTCTGTTTGGATTCAATAAGCAACTCGCTGATATAATAAATCGCCCATTGAACCGGATACTCCTTTTCGACCTCCTTGCGCTCCACAACAATAGCCACACTAACAGCCCGGGCATTAGCAGCCAGATATAGCAATAAGGGCTCTTTTCCAACCGGAGCCGCAAGGATAGGTGGCTTGGCTAACTGTCTCTTCAAGTCCTCAAATGCTTTATCAGTAGCATCACTCCAGATGAAGTCATCCGTCTTCTTTAGCATCTGATACAAGGGGATAGCCTTCTCCCCAAGGCGACCGATAAACCGGCTTAAGGCTGCAATCTAGCCCGCCAAACGCTGAGCATCATTGATACACGCCAGTTTAGCCAGGGATGTGATAGCTGTGCTCTTCTCTGGATTAGCTTCAATGCCCCTGTTAGATACCAGAAAACCCAAGAGCTTGCCTGCTGGTACACCAAAGACACATTTGGCCGGATTAAGCATCATCTTATAAACCCGGAGGTTATCAAAAGTTTCCTTCAAGTCATCTATCAATGTTTCCTCCTTTCTGGACTTCACCACAATATCATCCACATAAGCATGAACATTGCGCCCAATCTGTTTATGAGGACAATTCTGGACACACCGCTGATAAGTCGCCTGGGCACTCTTGAGCCCAAAAGGCATAGATACATAGCAGAAGGTTCCAAAGGGAGTTATGAAAGCTGTCTTCTCCTGGTCCTTAACTGCCATTTTGATCTGATGATAACCAGAATAAGGATCGAGAAAACACAAACGGTCATAACCTGCCGTAGCATCAATAATTTGATCGATATGAGGGAGGGCAAAGGGATCAGCTGGACAGGCCTTGTTCAAGTCTGTGTAGTCCACACACATGCGCCAAGTGCCGTTTTTCTTAAGTACCAGCACCGGATTGGCTAGCCACTCAGGGTGAAAGACCTCCACAATAAACCCTGATGCCAAAAGCCGGGCTACCTCCTCACCAATAGCCTTACGCCTCTCCTCGTTGAAGCAGCGGAGAAACTGCCTGACCAGTTTAAACTTAGGATCTATGTTAAGAGTGTGCTCAGCGAGTTCCCTCGGTACACCTGGCATGTCAGAAGCTTTCCATGCAAAGATGTCCCAGTTCTCATAGTTGAACTCGATGAGAGCTCTTTCCTATTTCGGATCCAGGTTAGCGCTGATGCTGAACTGCTTGGATGAACGCGCGTCTCGCGAGGCGGAAACTACTTCAGGCATTGGGGAACGCGCGTCTCGCGAGGCGGAAACTACTTTAGGCACATCAAGCTAAGTTATTCCTATGCGCATACATAAAATGTGACACTGCAACATGACACAAGAATGATAAACATAGCACAGCTACTTGGAAATCATAACTGTTGCATGCCCCAGCGGGTCCCCATACTTGTCTCTCTCTTAATGCAGGAAGGAAAGGAAGAACGAAACAAAAGTGGAACGTGCTCCCATGGAAAGTCGCGAGGACGGGCCCGAGGCGCTCTCCTGAGCTCAGCCAAACCCCTCCTCGCGCTTCACTGATGCGCGGCGACGAGACGACCCACTGCCACCTTCGAGGCGGGCACGGCGGTGTGGCGGCTGGTCGTAGCCGCCGCTGCTGGAGCTGTCGCCAGAAGAAGAGTCGCCATAGCTGGACGAGTCATGGCCCGCGCTGAGGGCGAGCTCGCCTTCACTCTCGTCGCGGCCGTCGCCGAGGCCGAGCACCTCACCGCCGTCGTTGTCCTCGGGGCAACACCCGACGCGGCGGCCATATTCCCCGAACACCCTCACATACAGGGTCGCGTTGCCATCGTACTTGAAATGGAGGGAGCACCTCCAGCCCAGGCCGCGCGTGCGGGCAAACGTCTGCCAGCCGCGGGCCAGGGCTGCATTGCCTGCGGCGGAGACCTCGACCACGCCCCATGAAGCCTTGCTGCAGCAGCCGTCTGCCTGCACCAGTGGTTGGCAGCTCGCCGACAAAGAAGCGCGGGAGCTGAAGCCAAGTGCTGGCCGGGTTCTCTAACCACACGAAGAACTCCGGCAACACTTTCGCAGAGTGGAAGTGTGTCCTGGGCAGCCGCGCGACCATGGCGTGCCTCCCTTCATCGACGGGGCCCCCACGACTCGGGCGACCACCACCACGCGAAGAAGCGCCACTGCCACCGCGAGGAGCCGTGACGGAGGTCATGGTGTGCTTGCAGGGACGGCCGCACCCCCTCTTGGGCGGCGGTGAGCCAGGCTCCTCCTGGCGAGCCTTCCCCTTCTCCACATCCAAGAGCCTCTTCGCAGGCGCCATGGGTGTCGCTACTGGTAGTGAAGCAAGGAAGAAGAAGGAGTGGGAGAAGCAAAGAAAGATATGGGCGACAGGGGCTCCGCCCCCTATCCATTTATAGCCAAGGGGAGGCCAACCGCTGACCTCCACGATATAAGGTAATAATGATCTTTTTTTGCATGCAGCAGGGACTCGTCAAGTCAGGCAGTTTTGGAGGCGCCATGTGGAAGCGAAGACGCCCACGTCCAATCAATTGCCACGCGTCAAGCGGGGCCGTAGGCTGTTGGGGCCCGTGACGCTTCACACTTGCCCTTTGGCTTCGCCTCGAAGCCAAGTCCGAGGGTGCCTTGGGCCCGAGGGCTACTGTCGGCATCCTAGGAACGGTGGTCCCCAGACTTGCCTTCCTGCGGCCCACAACGTGGCTCCATCAACGACCCTGTACGGCCCATCTTCACCAACAAACACTCAAGACCCTTGCGAGGGGCCAAGCCTCACGAGGCAGACAACGCAAGACCTCCTTAGGGGCGGCCTCACCAGGCTGGCTCGCGCGGGGCGGAGAGATCAAGTCAAGGGATACCTCGCGAGGTTTGTGTGACGCAAGCCATGACGACTGGAGCCAGGCGGGCGCTAGGCGATCGCCAGCACATGCAGTGTCCTTGTTTCCTCTTTGGTGCTAAAGGGGCAAGCGCAGGCGAGGAGTCCTGAGGCATCAAGGAAAGGTTTCCATATTGGTGCAACAAGACCAAAACCAGTAGGATGCTACCTCTTGAGCACTGCGTTGGTTTTCCCCAGAGAGGAAGGGATGATGCAGCAAAGTAGCGTAAGTATTTCCCTCAGTTTTTGAGAACCAAGGTATCAATCCAGTAGGAGGCTACGCGCGAGTCCCTCGTACCTGCACAAAACAAATAAATCCTCGCAACCAACGCAAATAGGGGTTGTCAATCCCTATAAGGTCACTTACGAGAGTGAGATCTGATAGATATGATAAGATAATATTTTTGGTATTTTTATGATAAAGATGCAAAGTAAAATAAAGGCAAAGGAAATAGCAAAGGAAATAACTAAGTAGTAGGAGATTAATATGATGAAGATAGACCCGGGGGCCATAGGTTTCACTAGTGGCTTCTCTCGAGAGCATAAGTATTCTACGGTGGGTGAACAAATTACTGTTGAGCAATTGACAGAATTGAGCATAGTTATGAGAATATCTAGGTATGATCATGTGTATAGGCATCAGGTCCGAGACAAGTAGACCGACTCCTGCCTGCATCTACTATTATTACTCCAGTCATCGACCGCTATCCAGCATGCATCTAGAGTATTAAGTTAAAAACAGAGTAACGCCTTAAGCAAGATAACATGATGTAGAGGGATAGACTCATGCAATATGAAGAAAACCCCATCTTGTTATCCTCGATGGCAACAATACAATACGTGCCTTGCTGCCCCTACTGTCACTGGGAAAGGACACCGCAAGATTGAACCCAAAGCTAAGCACTTCTCCCATTGCAAGAAAGATCAATCTAGTAGGCCAAACCAAACTGATAATTCGAAGAGACTTGCAAAGATAACCAATCATACATAAAATAATTCAGAGAAGATTCAAATATTGTTCATAGATAGACTTCATCATAAACCTACAATTCATCTGTCTCAACAAACACACCGCAAAAAGAAGATTACATCGAATAGTTCTCCATAAGAGAGGGGGAGAACATTGTACTGAGATCCAAAAAGAGAGAAGAAGCCATCTAGCTACTAAATATGGACCCGTAGGTCTGAGGTAAACTACTCACACTTCATCGAAGAGGCTATGGTGTTTATGTAGAAGCCCTCCGTGATCGATGCCCCCTCCGGTGGAGCTCTGGAACAGGCCCCAAGATGGGATCTCGTGGATACAGAAAGTTACGGCAATGGAATTAGGGTTTTGGCTCCGTATCTGATCGTTTGGGGGTACATAGGTATATATAGGAGGAACGAGTACGTCGGTGGAGCAACAGGGGGCCCACGAGGGTGGAGGGCGCGCCTGGCACTACTAGGAAAAGGCCTACTAATGGCACACCAGTTTTGCCTACTAATGGCGCACTACTGGTGCGCCATTAGTAGCACGCCACTAGTATTTTTTACTAATGGCGCACCACTGGTGCGCCATTAGTATACCACATACTAATGGCGCACCAGTAGTGCGCCATTAGTATGCCTAGAGGTGCGCCATTACTATCTGACTTAGTAATGGCGCACCACATATAAGTGTGCCATTAGTAATATTTTTTTTCAATTTTTTTTCATTTTTTTTGAAAAAATTCAAAAAAAAATCATTTTTTTAGAAAAAAATTCAATTTTTTTTCATTTTTTTAAAAAAATTCATTTTTTTTAAATTCAAATTTATTTATTTTTTCTTAATCTCGGGTCACTATGGCTTAATCTCGAGTCAATATGCTTAATCTCTACTCCAGCCCAAGCACGCTTAACTTCATAGTTCTATCCAACCCCAGCACCACCTCACTTCACAGGCACTTGTTGATATATCTATCATATCAATCCTATTAAACCTTGCTGATGTCTAGGAATTTGTTCATGTTCATGAGTATGATGAAATTTTGAAAAATATTTCAAACTTCCCGATCATATTACGTATCATATTTTGAAAAATAATTCAAAATTCTTTTTCAAAACCAATTTTTTTTCTGTTACTAGTGGCGCACCTAGCATACGGTGCGCCACTAGTAAGTTTGAATTTTTTTTCCTCCGGATCTTAGAAGCCCTGTATCTTTTTCTGTTAGGTTTTTGGGGATTTTGAAAATGTTTAACGGGGTTCCCCCAGTTAAATTCGGATGTAACTTTTCGAGTAGATGATTTTTCATATAAAAAACTTTTTCATCCGAGTTTGTACGCAAAAGTTATGCCCATTTTTACAAATTCTCGAGAGATTTTGCAAAAAAGTTGAAAATTTATGTTTGTAAATTTTGCTAACAACTAGACCAGATATCACATGGGAATCTTATTTTCTTTTATTTTTTTGACATTTCTATCATTTTCTTTTTTTTTTTGAAACTGAAAAGGCGGTCCACGGGGGGTGCATTCGGGCGAATGTTTGGGCCAAGTTACTAATGGCGCACCGTGGGAGTGCTGCGCCATTATTAGTTCAACTAGTAATGGTGCACCACCCCCACGGTGCGCCATTATTAGTTGAACTAGTAATGGCGCACCAGTCCCACGGTGCGCCATTAGTAGTTTACTAATGGGACTGGTGCGCCATTACTAGTTAAACTACTAATGGCGCACCGACTGGTGCGCCATTACTAGTTGAACTAGTAATGGCGCACCACTCCCACGATGCGCCATTAGTAGTTTTGAAAAAATTAAAAAAAATTGTTACTAATGGCGCACCGTGGATGTGGTGCGCCATTAGTATTTGGACACTAATGGCGCACCAACACATGGTGCGCCATTAGTATATACTAATGGCACACCTCATGTCTGGTGCGCCATTAGTGTCATTTCCATCTATAGCCCTTTTCCTAGTAGTGTGTGGGGGGGGGAGTAGGCGCGCCCCCTACCTCGTGGCCTCCTCTTTTCTTTCTTGACGTAGGGTCCAAGTCTCCCAGGTCTTGTTCGTTGAGAAAATCCCGTTCCGGAAGGTTTCATTCCGTTTGGACTCCGTTTGATATTCCTTTTCTTCGAAACCCTAGAACAGACAAAAAACCGTAATTCTAGGCTGGGCCTCCGGTTAATAGGTTAGTCCCAAAAATAATATAAAAGTGGATAATAAAGCCCAATAATGTCCAAAATAGTAGATAATATAGCATGGAGCAATCAAAAATTATAGATACGTTGGAGACGTATCAAGCATCCCCAAGCTTAATTCCTGCTCGTCCTCGAGTAGGTAAATGAGAAAAAACAGAATTTTTGATGCGGAGTGCTACTTGGCATAATTTTAATGTAATTCTTATTAATTGTGGTATGAATATTCAGATCCGAAAGATTCAAGACAAAAGTTCATATTGACATAAAAATAATAATACTTCAATCATACTAACAAAGCAATTATGTCCTCTCAAAATAACATGGCCAAAGAAAGTTATCCCTACAGAATCATATAGTCTGGCTATGCTCTATCTTCACCACACAAAATATTTAAATCATGCACAACCCCGATGACAAGCCAAGCAATTGTTTCATACTTTTGACATTCTCAAAACTTTTTCAATCTTCAAGCAATACATGAGCGTGAGCCATGGATATAGCACTATAGGTGGAATAGAGTGGTGGTTGTGGAGAATACAAAAAGGGAGAAGATAATCTCACATCAACTAGGCGTATCAACGGGCTATGAAGATGCCCATCAATAGATATCAATGTGAGTGAGTAGGGATTGCCATGCAACGGATGCACTAGAGCTATAAGTATATGAAAGCTCAAAAAGAAACTATGTGGGTGTGCATCTAACTTGCTTGCTCATTTTGAGGAAGCCCGTCATTGGAATATACAAGCCAAGTTCTATAATGAAAGATTCCCACTAGTATATGAAAGTGATAACATGAGAGACTCTCTACTATGAATATCATGGTGCTACTTTGAAGCACAAGTGCGGTAAAGGATAGTAACATTGTCCCTTCTCTCTTTTTCTCTCATTTTTTTGGGCCTTTTCTCTTTTTATGGCCTCTTTTCTTTCTCCCTTTTTTTCGTCCGGAGTCTCATCCCGACTTGTGGAGGAATCATAGTCTCCATCATCCTTTCCTCACTGGGACAATGCTCTAATAATGATGATCATCACACTTTTATTTTTCTTACAACTCAACAATTACAACTCGATACTTAGAACAAAATATGACTATATGAATGCCTCCGGCGGTGTACCAGGATATGCAATGACTCATGAGTGACATGTATGAAAGAATTATGAATGGTGGCTTTGCCACAAATACGATGTCAACTACATGATCATGCTAAGCAATATGACAATAATGGATTGTGTCATAATAAACGGAACGGTGGAAAGTTGCATGGAAATATATCTCGGAATGGCTATGGAAATGACATAATAGGTAGATATGGTGGATGTTTTGAGGAAGGTATATGGTGGGTGTATGATACCGGCGAAAGGTGCGCAGTATTAGAGAGGCTAGCAAAGGTGGAAGGGTGAGAGTGCGTATAATCCATGGACTCAACAATAGTCATAAAGAACTCATACACTTATTGCAAAAATCTACAAGTTATCAAAGCAAAGTATTACACGCATGCTCCTAGGGGATAGATTGGTAGGAAAAGACCATCGCTCGTCCCCGACCGCCACTCATAAGGAAGACAATCAAAAAATAAATCATGCTCCGACTTCATCACATAACGGTTCACCATACGTGCATGCTACGGGAATCACAAGCTTCAACACAAGTATTTCTCAAATTCAAAACTACTCAACTAGCACAACTTTAATATCACCATCTTTATATCTCAAAACAATTATCAAGCATCAAACTTCTCATAGTATTCAACACACTCATAAGAAAGTTTTATTATTAATCTTGTATACCAAGCATATTAACATTTTAAGAAAATTACCATGATATTAAGACTCTCAAAATAATCTAAGTGAAGCATGAGAGATCAATAGTTTCTATAAAACAAATCCACCACCGTGCTCTAAAAGATATAAGTGAAGTACTAGAGCAAAATTATATAACTCAAAAGATATAAGTGAAGCACATAGAGTATTCTAACAAATTCCAAATCATGTATGGATCTCTCAAAAGGTGTGTACTGCAAGGATGATTGTGGTAAACTAACAAATAAAGACTCAAATAATACAAGACGCTCCAAGCAAAACACATATCATGTGGCGAATAAATATATAGCACCAAGTAAAGTTACCAATAGACGTAGACGAAAGAGGGGATGCCTTCCGGGGCATCCCCAAGATTTGGCTTTTAGGTGTCCTTAGATTATCTTGGGGGTGCCATGGGCATCCCCAAGCTTAGGCTATTTCCACTCCTTGTTCCATAATCCATCAAATCTTTACCCAAAACTTTAAAACTTCACAACACAAAACTTAAAGTAGAAAATCTCGTGAGCTCCGTTAGCGAAAGAAAACAAAAGACCACTTCAAGGTACTGTAATGAACTCATTCTTTATTTATATTGGTGTTATACCTACTTTATTCCAACTTCTCTATGGTTTATAAACTATTTTACTAGCCATAGATTCATCAAAATAAGCAAACAACATACGAAAAACAGAATCTGTCAAAAACAGAACAGTCTGTAGTAATCTGTAGCTAGAGCAAGATATGGAACCTCAAAAATTCTAAACTAAATTGCTGGACGTGCGGAATTTATCTATTAAACATATTCCAAAAGAATTACCTAAATAGCACTTTCCAAATAAAAATGGCAGTAGTTCTCGTGAGCGCTAAAGTTTCTGTTTTTTACAGCAAGTTTAACAAGACTTTCCCCAAGTCTTCCCAACGGTTCTACTTGGCACAAACACTAATTTAACACAAAGAACACAACCAAAACAGAGGCTAGATAAATTATTTATTACTAAACAGGATAAAAAAGCAAGGAATAAAAATAAAATTGGGTTGCCTCCCAACAAGCGCTATCGTTTAACGCCCCTAGCTAGGCATAACATGCAAGAATAGATCTAGGTATTGCCATCTTTGGTAGGCAATCCATAAGTGGCTCTCATAATAGATTCATAAGGTAATTTAATTTTCTTTCTAGGAAAGTTTTCCATGCCTTTCCTTAATGGAAACTAGAATCTAATATTTCCTTCCTTCATATCAATAATCGCACCAATCGTTCTAAGGAAAGGTCTACCAAGAATAATAGGACATGAAGGATTGCAATCTATGTCAAGAACAATAAAATCTATGGGCACATAATTCCTATTTGCAACAATAATAACATCATTAATTCTTCCCATAGGTTTCTTAATAGTGGAATCTGCAAGGTGCAAGTTTAAAGACAAAATCACGGAAACCTAACAAATCACACAAAGTCTTTGGAATCGTGGAAACACTAGCACCCAAATCACATAAAGCATAGCATTTTCACGATCTTTAATTTTAATTTTAATAGTTGGTTCCCACTCATCATAAAGTTTTCTAGGGATAGAAACTTCCAATTCAAGTTTTTTTTCATAAGATAGCATCAAGGCATCAACGATATGTTTAGTAAACGCTTTATTTTGACTATAAGCGTGAGGAGAATTTAGCACGGATTGCAACAAGGAAATACAATCAATCAAAGAGCAATTTTCATAGTTAAATTCCGCGAAATCCATAATAGTGGGTTTAGCAACATCTAGGGTTTTAATTTCTTCAATCCCACTTTTATCAAATTTAGCATCAAGATCAACAAATTCCGAATTCTTAGAACGCCTTCTAGGTAAAGGTGGATCATATTCAGTCCCATCATTATCAAGATTCATATTTCAAAACAAAGATTTAATAGGGGACACATCAATAACTTTTAGATCTTCATCTTTATTTTCATAGGAACTAGAAGAACACGCTCTTATAAAGGCATCTTTCTTAGCACGCATCCTAGCGGTTCTTTCTTTGCACTCATGAATGGAAATTCTCAAGGATTTGAGAGACTCATTGATATCATGCTTAGGTGGAATAGATCTAAGTTTCAAAGAACCAACATCAAGAGCAAGTCTATCAACGTTCCTAGCCAAATCATCAATCTTACGCAATTTTTCTTCAATCATAGCATTAAAATTCTTTTGCAAAGTAATAAATTCTTTAATATTAGATTCAAAATCATAGGGCATATTATTATAATTTCCATAATAATTGTTGTAGGAATTACCATAATTATTAGAGGGATTACTAGGATAAGGCCTAGGATTAAAATTTCCTCTATACGCGTTGTTACCAAAATTGTTCCTACCAACAAAATTCACATCCATAGATTCATTATTATTCTCAATCAAAGTAGACAAGGGCATATCATTAGGATCAGAAGAAACACTCTTATTAGCAAATAATTTAATAAGTTCATCCATCTTTCCACTCAAAACATTAATTTCTTCTATCACATGCACCTTTTTATTAGTAGATCTTTCAGTATGCCATTGAGAATAATTAACCATAATATTATCTAGGAGTTTAGTAGCTTCTCCTAAAGTGATTTCCATAAAAGTTCCTCTCACGGCCGAATCTAAAAGATTTCTAGAAGCAAAATTCAATTCGGCATAAAAATTCTGAACATTCATCCACAAATTTAAACCATGAGTAGGGAAATTACGTATCATTAGTTTCATTCTCTCGCAAGCTTGTGCAACATGTTCATGATCAAGTTGCTTAAAATTCATAATATCGTTTCTAAGGGAGATGATCTTAGCGGGAGGAAAATACTTAGAGATAAAAGCATCTTTGCACTTATTCCATGAATCAATACTATTTTTAGGCAAAGACGAAAACCAAGCTTTAGCACGATCTCTAAGCGAAAAAGGAAATAGCTTCAGTTTAACAATATCATTATCTACATCTTTCTTCTTTTGCATGTCACACAAATCAACGAAGCTATTTAGATGGGTAGCGGCATCTTCACTAGGAAGGCCGGAAAATGGATCTTTCATGACAAGATTTAGCAAAGCAGTATTACTTTCACAAGATTTAACATCAGTAAGAGGAGCAATTAGAGTGCTAATAAAATCATTGTTGTTGGTATTGGTGAAGTCACGCAATTTAGTATTATCTTGAGCCATCGTGACAAGCAAGCAAACTAACACACAAGCAAACAAAAATCAAGGGGGCAAAAAGAGGCAAATAGAGAAAGAGAGGGAGGATAGAGAGAGAGGGCGAATAAAATGGCAAGGGTGAAGTGGGGGGAGAGGAAAACGAGAGGCAAATGGCAAATAATGTAATGTGGGAGATAAGGGTATGTGATGGGTACTTGGTATGTTGACTTTTGCGTAGACCTCCCCGGCAACCGCGCCAGAAATCCTTCTTGCTACCTCTTGAGTATTGCGTTGGTTTTCCCTGAAGAGGAAGGGATGATGCAGCAAAGTAGCGTAAGTATTTCCCTCAGTTTTTGAGAACCAAGGTATCAATCCAGTAGGAGGCTACGCGCGAGTCCCTCATACCTGCACAAAACAAATAAATCCTCGCAACCAACGCAAATAGGGGTTGTCAATCCCTATAAGGCCACTTACGAGAGTGAGATCTGATAGATATGATAAGATAATATTTTTGGTATTTTTATGATAAAGATGCAAAGTAAAATAAAGGCAAAGTAAATAGCAAAGGAAATAACTAAGTAGTAGGAGATTAATATGATGAAGATAGACCCGGGGGCCATAGGTTTCACTAGTGGCTTCTCGCGAGAGCATAAGTATTCTACGGGGGTGAACAAATTACTGTTGAGCAATTGACAGAATTGAGCATAGTTATGAGAATATCTAGGTATGATCATGTATATAGGCATCACGTCCGAGACAGGTAGACCGAGTCCTGCCTGCATCTACTACTATTACTCCACTCATCGACCGCTATCCAGCATGCATCTAGAGTATTAAGTTAAAAACAGAGTAACACCTTAATTAAGATAACATGATGTAGAGGGATAGACTCATGCAATATGAAGAAAACCCCATCTTGTTATCCTCGATGGCAACAATACAATACGTGCCTTGCTGCCCCTACTGTCACTGGGAAAGGACACCGCAAGATTGAACCCAAAGCTAAGAACTTCTCCCATTGCAAGAAAGATCAATCTAGTAGGTCAAACCAAACTGATAATTCGAAGAGACATGCAAAGATAACCAATCATACATAAAAGAATTCAGAGAAGATTTAAATATTGTTCGTAGATAGACTTGATCATAAACCCACAATTCATCGGTCTCAACAAACACACTGCAAAAAGAAGATACTTGCAAAGATAACCAATCATACATAAAAGAATTCAGAGAAGATTCAAATATTGTTCATAGATAGACTTGATCATAAACCCACAATTCTTCGGTCTCAACAAACACACCGCAAAAAGAAGATTACATCGAATAGTTCTCCACAAGAGAGGGGGAGAACATTGTATTGAGATCCAAAAAGAGAGAAGAAGCCATCTAGCTACTAACTATGGACCCATAGGTCTGTGGTAAACTAGTCACACTTCATCGAAGAGGCTATGGTCTTGATGTAGAAGCCCTCCGTGATTGATGCCCCCTCCGGCGGAGCTCCGGAACAGGCCCCAAGATGGGATCTCGTAGATACAGAAAGTTACGGCAGTGGAATTAGGGTTTTGGCTCCGTATCTGATAATTTGGGGGTACGTAGGTATATATAGGAGGAAGGAGTACGTCGGTGGAGCAACAGGGGGCCCACGAGGGTGGAGGGCGCGCCTGGGGGGGGGGGGGTAGGCGCGCCCCCTACATCGTGCCCTCCTCTTTTCTTTCTTGACGTAGGGTCCAAGTCTCCCGGGTCTTGTTCGTTGAGAAAATCACGTTCCTGAAGGTTTCATTCCGTTTGGACTCCGCTTGATATTCCTTCTCTTCAAAACCCTAAAACAGGCAAAAAACAGAAATTCTAGGCTGGGCCTCCGGTTAATAGGTTAGTACCAAAAATAATATAAAGGTGGATAAGAAAGCCCAATAATGTTCAAAACAGTAGATAATATAGCATGGAGGAATCAAAAATTATAGATACGTTGGAGACGTATCACAGGACAGCAGGACGGAGGTCACCGTGGAGCCGAAGACGGCGTCACCACCAGAGCCTTTGGCAGGCGCAGACTACTTTTGTCAGGATAGCTTGTACTAGCTGTCCCCCTTCAAATTGGCCGTTGTGGGATCCCTTCCCGCCTAATATTTGGGAAGAGGACCCGGGCCTCTATAAATAGGGCTAGCCACCACCTTAGAAGGGGAGAGGATCCTGGACCGCATCAACTCACCAAGCACAAGAACACCTCTCCTCAGGAGGTTGTTCTTCCCTTGTAACTGTTCATCCTCAACCCGAGAGGCAATCCACCACACCACACTAGAGTAGGGTATTACACCACATCGATGGCCCGAACCAGTATAAACTCTTGTGTCTCTTGTTCTTTGGGTTCGTCGAGCTAGGCCGTGAGATCAGGTTGTGTGTGAGCTAGAGAGGGGGAGAGATCTTTATGCGCACCCAGTGTTCGAACCTCAAGGGTTTAGCCGGAACCCGAAATCCGACAAAGTGGATAGAAGCTATTCCAACTAGTAGTGCTGATCATAACACCTGTATTAAGATGCTTAAAGAAGTTATTTTTCTGAGGTTTGGAGTCCCTAGATACTTAATGACTGATGGTGGTTCACATTTTATTCATGGTGCTTTTCGTAAAATGCTTGCTAAGTATGACGTTAATCATATAATTGCATGTCCATATCATCCACAGTCTAGTGGTCAAGTAGAACTGAGTAATGGAGGGCTTAAATTAATTTTGCAAAAGACTGTAAATAGATCCAGAAAGAATTGGTCCAAGAAACTTGATGATGCATTATGGGCTTATAGAACTGCATATAAAAATCCTATGGGTATGTCTCCATATAAGATGGTTTATGGAAAAGCATGTCACTTACCTCTCGAACTCGAACATAAGGAATATTGGGCCATTAAAGATCTCAATTATGATTTCAAACTTGCCGGTGAGAAGAGGCATTTTTACATTAGTTGACTTGCTGAATGGAGAACCCAGGCTTATGAGAATGCCAAACTTTTTAAAGAAAAAGTTAAAGGATGGCATGACAAAAGGATACAAAAACGTGAGTTTAATCTAGGTGATTATGTATTTCTATACAACTCTCGTTTAAGATTTTTTGCAGGCAAACTTCTCTCTATATGGGAAGGTCCTTACGTCATTTAGGAGGTCTATCGTTCCGGTGCTATAAAAATCAACAACTTCGAAGGCACAAATACGAGGGTGGTGAATGGTCAATGAATCAAACATTATATCTCAAGTAATCCCATAAATGTTGAAACTAATGTTATTGAAATCGTAACCCCAGAGGAATACATAAGGGACACTTTCCAGAACGTTTCAGACTCCCAAAAGGAATAGGTATGAGGTAGGGTAAGTAAACCAACTCCAAAACAATTCTAATAGCATTTTTTCTTGTTTTGGAATATTTAAGAAAATAGGAAAATAAGAAGCAGTCCGGGAAGGACATGAGGCTTCCGCGAAGGTGGACGGCGCGCCCCCTGCCTTGTTGGCACCTCGTGTGCCTCCTAGACTCCGTTTTCTTGCACGATACTTCTTTTGGTCGGTAAAAATTCATTATATAATCTCCCGAAGGTTTTGTCCACCGTATCATGCAAATATCTTCTGTCTTTGTTTTGAGCTGTTTTTCTGATAGATCTAGATCGCCATGGCATCTTCAAGTGCCCCCAAGGACAAGTTCTTCGAGAAGGTCATCAACCCCTACCTCGCGGAGGTGCTGCAACACCCTCAAACCATTGAGATGCGTGAGGGGTTGCTGCACATCCGCGATGTTGAGCGACCAAGGAGGACCGGAAGCGTGGAGACAAGACTCGAAGCAATGGAGCAACAAGTTTTCATGTGCCAGGAGATGGTGGAACGTGGACTCGACACCAACCACATAATGATCACGGAGTTCACCAACACCGCCAAGCTAGATGCCAGAAACATCAGAGAGACCATCTTCAAGCTTCACGATAAAATCGATCATCTCCAAGCCTAGATCTATGACCTGCAAAACCAAAACTGTGAGTATGAATATAGATTCAAGAGGATGAGTTTCGCTGCAGATTCGAGGATCTCGGAGACTCGATCATCCCTCTATGATGGTGAGCCTATGCCTTGGAAGATGGATGACAAGCCTACATCATCAACAACTCCATCATCGCCACCTCCGAGGAAGGAGACATAAACACATGGGTATGGGCACTCCCCTTGGCAGCTGCCAAGCTTGGGGGAGTGCCTCGATATGGTATCATCATCACACCTTTATCTTTACCGTTTTTCTTAGTTCGATCCTTTTGGTTATATCTTAATCTAGTAGAATGAAGTTTTAGTATGATTTAGTTTTGAGTTTTGCTTTATGATCCTTCTATGTAATCGAGTCCGTGAGCTATATATAATAAAGATTAGTGTTGAGTCAAGGGCTTGATTATCTTGCTATGATCTTGAGGGAATAAAATAAAAGAGAAAGAATAAAAAGAATTAAATAGATCATATGGATCTTATGGAGAGTAATGACTTCACATATAAAAAGTATGATGAATAAAAGTTGTTGAGAGTTGACAAACATAGTTTTGGTCATCATTGCAATTAATAGGAAGTAATAAAGAAAGAGAGGTTTTCACATATAAATATACTATCTTGGACATCTTTTATGATTGTGAGCACTCATTAAAATATGACATGCTAAAAAGTTGATGTTGGACAAGGAAGACAACATAATGGGTTATGTTTTCTTACATCTGAAATAAATTATATTGTCATGGATCATCCAACATGTTGAGCTTTCCTTTCCCTCTCATGCTAGCCAAATTCTTTGCACCAAGTAGAGATACTACTTGTGCTTACAAATATCCTTAAACCCAGTTTTTCCATGAGAGTCCACCATATATACCTATGGATTGAGTAAGATTCTTCAAGTAAGTTGTCATCATGGCAAGCAATAAAAATTGCTCTCTAAATATGTATGACTTATTAGTGTGGAGAAAATAAGCTTTGTACGATCTTGTGATGTGGAAGAAATAAAAGCGACGGACTGCATAATAAAGGTCCATATCACAAGTGGCAATATAAAGTGACGTTCTTTCACATTAAGATTTTGCGCATTCAACCATAAAAGCACATGACAACCTCTGCTTCCCTCTACGAAGGGCCTATCTTTTATTCTTGTCTATTACTTCATATAAGAGTCATGGTGATCTTCACCTTTCCTTTTTACATTTTATCCTTTGGCAAGCACAATGTTTTGGAAAGATCCATATATATATAGCTAATTGGATGTAAGTTTTCATGAACTATTATTGTTGACATTACCCTTGAGGTAAAAGGTTGGGAGGAAAAACAATAAGCCCCTATCTTTCTCTATGTCTGATTAAGACTTCATACCCATAAGTATTGCGTGAGTGTTAGCAATTGTGAAAGACTAAATTATAGTTGAGTATGTGGAATTGCTGAAAAGCTCTTATATTGACTCTTTTTGATATTATGATAAATTGCAATTGCTTCAATGACTGAGATTATAGTTTGTTAGTTTTCAGTGAAGTTTATAATTCATACTTGAAATTGTGAATGAATTGTTAATTTAGCATAAGATATCATATGACAATATATATATATTGCTGTTATAATAATGACCATGATGCCCTCATGTCCGTATTTTATTTTATCGACACCTCTATCTCTAAACATGTGGACATATTTTTCGATATATGCTTTTGCTTGAGGACAATCGGGGTCTAAGCTTGGGGGAGTTGATACGTCCATTTTGCATCATGCTTTTATATTGATATTAATTGCATTATGGGCTGTTATTACACATTATGTCACAATACTTATGCTTATTCTCCCTTATTTTATAAGGTTTACATGAAGAGGGAGAATGCCGGCAGCTGGAATTCTGGGCTGGAAAAACGAGCAAATATTAGAGACCTATTCTGCGCAACTCCAAAAGTCCTGAAACTCCACGGGAATTATTTTCAGAATATATAAAAAATATTGGGCGAAGAAAGTACCAGAGGGGGGCACCCACCGTCCACGAGGGTGGGGGCGCACCCCCCTGCCTCATGGGCCCCCTGCAACCTTCTCATGCCCATCTTTGGCTATATGGAGTCTTTCGTCCTGGAAAAAATCAGAAGCAAGTTTACGAGACGAAACTCCGCCACCACGAGGCGGATCCTTGGCGGAACCAATCAAGGGCTCCGACGGAGCTGTTCTGCCGGGGAAACTTCCCTCCGGGAGGGGGAAATCATCACCATCATCATCACCATCGATCCTCTCATTGGGAGGGGGTCAATATCCATCAACATCTTCACCAGCACCATCTCATCTCAAACCCTAGTTCATCTCTTGTATCCAATCTTTGTCCCAAAGCCTCAGATTGGTACCTGTGGGTTGCTAGTAGTGTTGATTACTCCTTGTAGTTGATGCTAGTTGGTTTATTCGGTGGAAGATCATATGTTCAGATCCTTTATGCATATTAATACCCCTCTGATTATGAACATGAATATGATTTGTGAGTAGTTATTTTTGTTCCTGAGGACATGGGAGAAGTCTTGCTATAAGTAGTCATGTGAATTTGGTATTCGTTCGATATTTTGATGAGATGTATGTTGTCTCTCCTATAGTGGTGTCATGTGAACGTCGACTACATGACACTTCACCATTGTTTGGGCCTAGAGGAAGGCATTGGGGAGTAATAAGTAGATGATGGGTTGCTAGAGTGACAGAAGCTTAAACCCTAGTTTATGAGTTGCTTCATAAGGGGCTGATTTGGATCCATATGTTTCATGATATGGTTAGGTTTACCTTAATACTTCTTTTGTAGTTGTGAATGCTTGCAATAGGGGTTAATCATAAGTGGGATTCTTGTACAAGGAAGGACAGTACCCAAGCACCGGTCCACCCACATATCAAATTATCAAAGTACCGAACGCGAATCATATGAACATGATGAAAACTAGCTTGACGATAATTCCCATGTGTCCTCGGGAGTGCTTTCATTTATATAAGAGTTTGTCCAGGCTTGTCCTTTGCTACAAAAAGGATTGGGACATCTTGTTGCACCTTATTTACTTTATTTGCTTGTTGCCCGTTACAAATTACCTTATCACAAAACTATCTGTTACTGATAATTTCAGAGCTACAGAGAATACCTTACTAAAAACTGCTTATCATTTCCTTCTGCTCCTCGTTGGGTTTGACACTCTTACTAATCGAAAGGAGTACGATAGATCCCCTACACTTGTGGGTCATCAGGTGTTATTCGATTTGGCCACCCTACGAGTAAAGATTAAATGGCCCGTTAATTGATTAATTGGATGAATTCTTGAACACTGACATCATCTACACATAGACCTGGCTCATGATGCCACTGTTGGGAATCGTTACATGAAAAAACAAAAAAAAATCTATGCACACACAATGAACTATCCATGGAGATGCATAGCAACGAGGGGGAGTGTGTCTACGTACCCTCGTAGACCGTAAGCGGAAGCGTTTCTCAATGCGGTTGATGTAGTCAAACTTCTTTGCGCTTCAACCGATCAAGTACTGAATGCACGCCACCTCCGCGTTCTGCACATGTTCAACTCGGTGACGCCCCTCGCCTTCTTGATCCAGCAAGACGTCGAGGTAGTAGATGAGTTCCGTCAGCATGACAGCATGGTGACGGTGATGGTGAAGTGATCCTCGCAGGGCTTCGCCTAAGCACTACGAAAATATGACCGGGGGTGTAAACGGTGGTGGGCGGCGCCGCACACGGTTAAAAAATTGTTTTTGGTGTGCTAGGCACCCCAAGTAGGACCGCATGCTACTTGTGCTCCTCCCAAGCCGTGCGCCCCCCTTCCATATATATCAGAGGGGGAAGGAAAGAGAGGGGGAGAGGGAAGGAAGGGGGAATCCTATTCCTCTCTTTCCTTTCCCTTCCCCTCTTTCCTTCTCCTCCTTGGCCGGCCCATATATGGGGGGCGCACCAGCCCCTTGTGGCCGGTGTGTTTCCCCTCTTGGCCCATAAGGCCCATATCTTTTGTCGGGGGTTGTGACGCCCGGGTAACCAAGCTACAGTAACCCTCTGGTAATGGTGCCACGTCACCTCGATTATTGTTGATAATCTTGTGTTAGCTCGGAACCAAACCAAATTCAAATTTGAATTAAAGTCAAAACAATTAAAGTTTTCAAAAGTCAAAACTAAATTGTTCCTAATGTGTCAAATAATCCATAATAAATGTTGGTAAATAAATCATAATTTACTAAAATAATTAAATGCACTAAATAAACTAAAATGATTTAAAACAGAAAAGTAAATAAATAAACAAAAAAAGAAAATAATCAAAAGATAATAGGAAAGCGAAAAAAAAGAACCCCCCACCCCCGCTGGGCCCCGGCCCAGCTGGCCTCAGGCCCAACAAGGCCGGCCCACCCCGCACCTCCCTGGCCTATATGGCCCCTATCCCCCGAAACCCTAACCTACCCCCACCCCCACTCTCCCCACGACGCCCCCATCCTCTCTCCCGATCTGGATCGGGATCCAGAGGAGGCCGACGCCGCTCGACGCCACCCCGCACCCGGAGCTCGCCGCCCCCCACGCCAGGACGCCGCCACCTCGCCGTCCTCCTCCACTCCGTCGCTCGTCCCCGTCCCCCTCCACAACTGCCCTCCCCGACCTCCACCGAGTCCGCTGCCCGTGCCTTACGACCCGCTGTGAGCCTCGCTCCCTCCCCTCTCCCTCGCGCGGCACCGACTGCCAGCGCTGCGTGCGCGCCCCGCTCGTTCCTCGTCGTTGCCGCTCCGCCTAGCCCCGTGTCGGCCCGCCTCGCGGCCTCACCGTGCTTGCACGCACGCATCGACCGCGCCCTGCTCCTCGAGCTGCTGCTCCGCCGCGCCCCACCTTGCAAGCCCGCGTTCTGCGACCGCAGCCCCCCTGACCCCGCGCCTCCCGCAGTCCTTCCCGCTCCGGCCGTCCTCGCCGACCGCGCCCTATGCGTGCACCCGCGGCCCTCCTCGCCTCGCTCCCGCACCGTGGCCACCCCCTTGCTGCTGCTCTGCTCCTGGCCATCGCACCGCGCCGCCTCCTGTGTCCGCCTCCGCCTGCCGTGGCCGGCCGGCGAGCCCCGCCGTGGCCATCGCCTCATCCCGCGTCCTGGCGGGCAGCGCTCCGCCCGCGCCCGTCGGGTTCGTTCGGCCGCCCCTGGGCGTGTGCCCATTCGGGCCGCGCCCTTCGCCTGCTAGCGTCCGGTGCCCACTAAGGACCCTGGGCCTATGACGTTGGGGCCCCACCCCCCCTGAACGAAAATGATAATATATAAAAATAATAATAATAATTAAATTAAATAAAAAATGAATTAATAATTAATAATTAATATTAATTAAAATAATAATTAATTAGTTAATTGAAGAATTAATTAAACTAATTAAACCTGATTAGATTAACATAACCAATAATTAAACTAATTGGCATTGTTTAATTAACCTACTAATTAAACAGCCAATGACATGTGGGCCCCACATGTGGTTGACCCAGTCAACTGCATAGTTGACTGCTGACGTCAGCATGATGTCATGCTGACGTCATCCTTTACTGTTCTGGATAATGTTGAATTAAATTATTAATTCCAAAAATTAATAAAACCTTAGAAAATCATATAAAATAATCCGTAACTCGGATGAAAATGCTTTCTACATGAAAGTTGCTCAGAACGACGAGACGAATCCGGATACGCAGCCCGTTCGTCCGCCACGCATCCCTAGCATAGCGAACACGCAACTTTCCCCCTCCGGTTCACCGGTCTGAAAACGCAAAACTTCGGGAATACTTTCCCGGATGTTTCCCCCCCCCCTTCACCGGTATCACCTCATACCGCATTAGGGCACACCTAGCATCACGCATTGCTTTGTCATGCATCGCTACGCATCTGTTTGCATTGTATTCATTATTTCTTCCCCCTCTTCTCTCGCTAGACACCGATACCGACGCCACTGCTACCCAGTACGACTACGGTGTTGACGACCCCTCCTTGTCTGAGCAACCAGGCAAGCCCCCCTTTGATCACCAGATATCGCCTACTCTTCTCTATACTGCTTGCATTAGAGTAGTGTAGCATGTTACTGCTTTCCGTTATTCCTATCCTAATGCATAGCCTGTCCTTGCTACTACCGTTGTTACCATTACCTGCTATCCTACTACTTAGTATAGGATGCCAGTGTTCCATCAGTGGCCCTACACTCTTGTCCGTCTGCCATGCTATACTACTGGGCCGTGATCACTTCGGGAGGTGATCACGGGCAAATACTATATACTTTACACAGTTACATTACCTGTGGTACTGTTCGGAGTTGGGGGCTGAAGGGGCAGGTGGCTCCATCCCGGTAGAGGTGGGCCTGGGTTCCCGACGGCCCCCGACTGTTACTTTGTGGCGGAGCGACATGGCAGGTTGAGACCACCTAGGAGAGTGGTGGGCCTGGCCCTGGTCGGTGTTCACGGATACTTGACACGTTTAACAAGATCTTGGTATTTAATTTGAGTCTGGCTATTGGCCTATACACACTAACCATCTACGCGGGGACAGTTATGGGCACTCGACGTCGTGGTATCAGCCGAAGCCTTCATGACGTCAGCAACTGAGTGGCGCGCGCCGGATTGGACCGTAAGCCTGCTCTTGTATTAAGGGGGCTAGTTCTACTTCCGGCCGCGTACGCAACGTGCAGGTATGCAATGGGCGATGGGCCCAGACCCCTGCGCCATAGGATTTAGACCAGCGTGCTGACCTCTCTGTTGTGCCTAGGTAGGGCTGCGACGTGTTGATCTTCCGAGGCCGGGCATGACCCAGGAAAGTGTGTCCGGCCAAATGGGATCGAGCATGTTGGGTTATGTGGTGCACCCCTGCAGGGAAGTTAATCTATTCGAATAGCCATGATCTTCGGTAACAGGACGACTTGGAGTTGTACCTTGACCTTATGACAACTAGAACCGGATACTTAATAAAACACACCCTTCCAAGTGCCAGATACAACCGGTGATCGCTCTCTCACAGGGCGACGAGGGGAGGATCATCGGTTAGGATTATGCTATACGATGCTACCTGATACTACTTGGTGAACTTGCCATCTACTCTCTCCTACATGCTGCAAGATGGAGGTGGCCAGAAGCATAGTCTTCGACAGGATTAGTTATCCCCCTCTTATTCTGGCATTCTGCAGTTCAGTCCACATATGATACCCTTATTCCATTTGATACCCATGCATATGTAGTGTATCTCCTTGCTTGCGAGTACTTTGGATGAGTACTCACGGTTGCTTTCTCCCCCATTTTCCCCCTTTCCTTTCTTTCTGGTTGTCGCAACCAGATGCTGGAGTCCAGGAGCCAGACGCCACCGTTGATGACGACTACTACTACTCGGGAGGTGCCTACTACTACGTGCAGCCCACTGACGGCGACCAGGAGTAGTTTAGGAGGATTCCAGGCAGGAGGCATGCGCCTCTTTCGATCTGTATCCCAGTTTGTGCTAGCCTTCTTAAGGCAAACTTGTTTAACTTATGTCTGTACTCAGATATTGTCGCTTTTGCTGACTCGTCTATGATCGAGCTCTTGTATTCGAGCCTTCGAGGCCCCTGGCTTGTAATATGATGCTTGTATGACTTATTTTTTTATTTCTAGAGTTGTGTTGTGATATCTTCCCGTGAGTCCCTGATCTTGATCGTACACGTTTGCGTGTATGATTAGTGTACGGTCAAATCGGGGGCGTCACAAGTTGGTATCAGAGCCGACTGCCTGTAGGAATTCCCCTTCCACACTCCTTGGCCGAAGTCGAGTCTAGACATTACAAAAACTTTTACTAACATGGATGTGTGCCTTACGGGCCCACGTCGCCATCTGGGTGGTATTAGAATCTTTTACTCCTCGATCCTTACTCTGGGATTCTGACTCTCTCCTACTCGGGTTAAATGATTTTACTAAACCTGACTCTAGGTTCTCGTAACTACTTTCTCCCGGAGAGCCCCTTATCACAGATGATCGCATGCTGCACCAGAAGATTCCGAAGATACTCTCCAATGTTCTCTTCAGACTTTGTGCCCGCCGCCTTTGCAATTCCCTACCACCGAATTATCCCTATGGATAAATAGATACACCAGTCGTCCTTACTTTTATTCCTAGCTGATCTTGTTATTGCAAGATACCCCGAAATTCTCTCTATTGTCCCGAGAATACTTTGTGCCTACCGCCTTGCAGTTCTTTGCCGCCTGAATGTCCCTATGGATAAATTCTCGCACCTACCGAGTATCCGCTCATCCCTAGTTGTTTATGTGTTTCACTAAGGTCTTCGAAATAATATTTGATCTTTCGAAAATCCTTAGCAGCTTATTGCCCTTGAAATTCTTGGTTGCTTGCATTATGGTTAATCCCATAAGTCTCTAATCATTATTGGCATCCCTTGTCATTGTCATTTTGGGTCTTTGATCCAATATGGTTGTGAATGCTTGCAATCCTCAGGATTTATCCTTCCGGCTCAGACATCATTTTAAACATGAGCTAGTTCTCGACCAATCGGATTGCCATCGATTGTACCCTAAGCATACGTAACTTATCCATCCTTAATCAAAGTGTTTGCTTCTGATCCCTTGGTCTGAAATCATTATTCTTTTGCATTTGAGCTTTGAATAGTCAGTTGTTTCTATAGTCTATTCTCCTTGCATTGTTTCTTCCTCTGGTTGAGTACCAATGCTCACATCAGATCCTTTGAGGACCACCAGATCCTTTGTTGGATTTTATCCGATAGCGTCCTTCATATTCAATCCCTTTGGAAGTTCTTTCTCCATTGGTAAATCCTATCCTCTAATTGACCAACCATGCTCTGCTTTCGAGCTTGTGGTATTTACTATTGAAGCTTGTGGTATATGTTTCCACGATACCCTAACGGGTTGAACCTATGCCTTCCTTAATATGTGTGAACTCGAAAGTTTTCACGAGTCATACTCATCTGGTATTTTACCAGATAAAACTTTCAACACTAATGCCTTTATCAAAGAGAAAAGTGAATGGAAGGTTATACATTGAACAAGTGGGAGTCGACCTTGAACCTTGCGTTCATGCCCAGGGACACGATGTATAACTTATCATGGAAGCTGCTCGTAAAAATAATTACCCCCTTGTTATAAGTTCATCTTGTAACCGTGGTTCGATCCTTTATGATCGTGGATTCCGACCATGTTCTCATTTAAATACCATTTCTCATGCAAGTTTAAGTACTTGTCTTCTGCAGAGCATTACCCTAGTCCAACCTCTACTTTGATCTGTCATCAAGTATTACCCCCTGGTATCTCGAGTTATCATGGAACTGCATAACTTCTTATGAGTTCTCCATCAAGTGCTACATTCTCACTGGTTCCAATTTTTCACAGGCCCTGAGTTATTAGACACTCGAGGACACCGTTAAGTGAATCGATTCCGCACTACGATTCAATAACTCTAAGTAATTTTTGTTGCTTATGATTTAATAGCCCTTCAAGTTATTCCTAGCCTGATCGGCTATACCATTATCGTGCAACTTTTTAATTGTGCTATCTGGTCCTTCTTTCCGAAGCACAATTTTCAATGATGAGTTAAGCTTACATTGACTTTCCTCGTCATATCATTTCGCCTTGGACAACAAACTTGATTTCGAGTTTGTGGCATACCCTTGGTTCCCATAACCTTTCGCTGCATCATCATTTGACTTGATGTCCTCACCGACTGATTACATCTTCATGAAACCTCTCGACAAATGTGTCGTGGTCATCATCAACATCCTGAGCTCTTCCAAGATATATATCGAATTCTTGATGAGAAATACCATCCTCGCCCCTCAATGGTTTGTGATATCACCGACCACTTTATTGCCTTCCGTTCAACACAAACTTGTCCATGATTTATGTTACACCTTGAGCTCCTCGCTATCTAGCTCAGGTTCTGTTTTACCTTGGAGTTTTACCATCTCTTTTTATCAAGAATATGGTGAGAATTTTACCACCTCTTAAGGGTTCTTGATATAATAATACTTCTCGCCATCTCCGTTCATTCCTTGGTCCCCGTGTTGTTCTTAACCAGAATACTGACAGTTGAGCTATGGCATGTGAATTCAAAACTTCTACGCAACCCTATTGCTTTGAAGTGAATGGGCGATGGTATCATTCTAAGACTTTCGATAATTGAATCACCATTCTAACTTTGGTCGTGCAACCCAACCCATATTTTGAGTGCACCTTTCAACCAATGTTTAATTGTGTATGTTTTCCTAGAGCATACAACATTATATCATTTGAGTTGACAAATGTTATCCCCTTGTTCACATAATTGTGGAAATCCATCCTTTTGGAAATCTTGAGGAATTGTCGCTGAGTCCATCAGCCACCTCCTCATCCTCTCCTTGGTTTAGTGATGAACTCTTGTTTTGGAACTCCTTCTTTTCCCGATAAACTTACTATGTCATCTCGTCAAATTGTGTTGCACCTTTTCTTCTCAGGCATCCTGAGTCTGAGGTATCCTAACACCGATCAGATCTGAATCTCGATCAGATATGATGGTTGGAACATTTTTCCAAGAGTTATAACACTGGTCTTTTATGACCCGGTAAGGTGATGTCATGCCCAACGCACCTGGCCGAAGGACCTACTGTTATAGCTTCCTTATTAGCAAGGTTATCCATTCTTCCATGAGGAAATTGTAAGACTTATTCTACAAGTTGTTCCTAATGGATCCTTCCTGTATCCAAAGTCTGACCTTTGCTTGAAGACCTTGTCAACGCTATCTCGAAGCATGTCTGTGGTACTTTAATTTTCAATAAAAACATTTAAAGCACAATGCTAAATTTTTCCTTATCAATTATCCAAACACCGTTGTATGGGTAATATCATGAGATTCCTCCCCACTTACCTAAATGGTTTCCTACTTTCTATCCTGTCATGGATATCATGCTCTACTTGTCCTTGGGAAGGATATACCCCTGGTATATGTGTCAAACACATTATCCTTTCCATTGTTTTGTTTGATCTGATGATCACATTTTCCTTCCATTGATTTGTTTAACCTTCCTTGTGATCTATATGATCTAAGCAGTAATATTCTCTGCTTATGTAAACACCTTGGTGTACAACTGTGTCAGTAAGACTGTGTTACTATTGTTGATGACATTTCGGTAACCACCGAAGGACGAGAACTTTGCCTATTGGTCCGCCTCGTTTCAACGAGCAGGAAAATGGTTCTCTTCGTCCCTCGCCCTTGGTACCAACGTTGTTGCCGACATAGCTAACATGGTACTCCCTGACATGCCTTGCTATCATGACCGTGCAAGATGTCACTGCTCCTATTAAAAAAAGAACCACATGGTGGGCCCATAACCCACAGTTTCACAGGATCGAAACCTGACACTCCTGTACACCACCTGTTCCCAAGGTTGTTCCTCGCGCTTGACTTCGTATGTAATTCACGGACCACCTGTCTAGTGATCTATTCTGGTATGTGGCGCAATACCTATTCTCGTTGCCCTGAAACCCTTTCAGCTTCTGATTAGGCATCGAATGATTGCCTATCCGCTTGAAACTTCTCATGGTACCTTCTTACTTTGCTCTCGATATCTTCTTAAGTTTCAATTCGAGAGATACTTATGCTTCTTCCCTGAGTTAACCGTCTGTTGCTCGATCTTGTTAGAATCCATCCATATAGAGTTTTCCCTTCTTACCATTTTGTAAGTACGATGGAGATCCCGAAGAAAGGACGACAACTTCATCATGATGCATTGATGCATAGGAATGAAGACATCGACGCTATGGATCGACCTGTTCGAGAAGAGCAACCAAGACCGAGAAGATCCGTTAGGTTTTTCGTAACCCAATCCCTCCCCCTTACTCCCTCCAAAATCTCGAGACGAGATTTCTTGTAGTGGAGGAGAATTGTGACGCCCGGGTAACCAAGCTACAGTAACCCTCTGGTAATGGTGCCACGTCACCTCGATTATTGTTGATAATCTCGTGTTAGCTCGGAACCAAACCAAATTCAAATTTGAATTAAAGTCAAAACAATTAAAGTTTTCAAAAGTCAAAACTAAATTGTTCCTAATGTGTCAAATAATCCATAATAAATGTTGGTAAAGAAATCATCATTTACTAAAATAATTAAATGCACTAAATAAACTAAAATGATTTAAAACAGAAAAGTAAATAAATAAACAGAAAAAGAAAATAATCAAAAGATAATAGGAAAGCGAAAAAAAAGAGAACCCCCCACCCCCGCTGGGCCCCGGCCCAGCTGGCCTCAGGCCCAACAAGGCCGGCCCACCCCGCACCTCCCTGGCCTATATGGCCCCTATCCCCCGAAACCCTAACCTACCCCCACCCCCACTCTCCCCACGACGCCCCCCCTCCTCTCTCCCGATCTGGATCGGGATCCAGAGGAGGCCGACGCCGCTCGACGCCGCCCTGCGCCCGGAGCTCCCCCGCCCCCCACGCCAGGACGCCGCCACCTCGCCGTCCTCCTCCACTCCATCGCTCGTCCCCGTCCCCCTCCACAACTGCCCTCCCCGACCTCCACCGAGCCCGCTGCCCGTGCCTTACGACCCGCTATGAGCCTCGCTCCCTCCCCTCTCCCTCGCGCGGCACCGACTGCCAGCGCTGCGCGCGCGCCCCGCTCGTTGCTCGTCGTTGCCGCTCCGCCTAGCCCCGTGTCGGCCCGCCTCACGGCCTCACCGTGCTTGCACGCACGCATCGACCGCGCCCTGCTCCTCGAGCTGCTGCTCCGCCGCGCCCCACCTTGCAAGCCCGCGTTCCGTGACCGCAGCCCCCCTGACCCCGCGCCTCCCGCAGTCCTCCCCGCTCCGGCCGTCCTCGCCGCCCGCGCCCTGTGCGTGCACCCGCGGCCCTCCTCGCCTCGCTCCCGCGCTGTGGCCACCCCCTTGCTGCTGCTCTGCTCCTGGCCGTCGCACCGCGCCGCCCCCTGTGTCCGCCTTCGCCTGCCGTGGCCGGCCGGCGAGCCCCGCCGTGGCCACGGCCTCATCCTGCGTCCTGGCAGGCAGCGCCCCGCCCACGCCCGTCGGGTTCGTCCGGCCGCCCCTGGGCGTGTGCCCATTCGGGCCGCGCCCTTCGCCTGCTAGCGTCCGGCGCCCACTAAGGCCCCTGGGCCTATGACGTTGGGGCCCCACCCCCCTGAACGAAAATGATATATATATAAAAATAATAATAATAATTAAAATTAATTAAAAATGAATTAATAATTAATATTAATTAAAATAATAATTAATTAGTTAATTAAAGAATTAATTAAACTAATTAAACCTGATTAGATTAACATAACCAATAATTAAACTAATTGGCATTGTTTAATTAACCTACTAATTAAACAGCCAATGACATGTGGGCCCAACACGTAGTTGACCCAGTCAATTGCATAGTTGACTGCTGACGTCAGCATGATGTCATGCTGACGTCATCCTTTACTGTTCTGGATAATGTTGAATTAAATCATTAATTCCAAAAATTAATAAAACCTTAGAAAATCATATAAAATAATCCGTAACTCGGATGAAAATGATTTCTACATGAAAGTTGCTCAGAACGACGAGACGAATCCGGATACGCAGCCCGTTCGTCCGCCACGCATCCCTAGCATAGCAAACACACAACTTTCCCCCTCCGGTTCACCGGTCCGAAAACGCGAAACTTCGGGAATACTTTCCCGGATGTTTCCCCCCCTTCACCGGTATCACCTCATACCGCGTTAGGGCACGCCTAGCATCACACATTGCCTTTTCATGCATCGTTACGCATCTGTTTGCATTGTATTCATTGTTTCTTCCCCCTCTTCTCTCGCTAGACATCGATACCGACGCCGCTGCTACCCAGTACGACTACGGTGTTGACGACCCCTCCTTGTCTGAGCAACTAGGCAAGCCCCCCTTTGATCACCAGATATCGCCTACTCTTCTCTATACTGCTTGCATTAGAGTAGTGTAGCATGTTACTGCTTTCCGTTATTCCTATCCTGATGCATAGCCTGTCCTTGCTACTACCGTTGTTACCATTACCTGCTATCCTACTGTTTAGTATAGGATGCTAGTGTTCCATCAGTGGCCCTACACTCTTGTCCGTCTGCCATGCTATACTACTGGGCCGTGATCACTTCGGGAGGTGATCACGGGCAAATACTATATACTTTACACAGTTACATTACCTGTGGTACTGTTCGGAGTTGGGGGCTGAAGGGGCAGGTGGCTCCATCCCGGTAGAGGTGGGCCTGGGTTCCCGACGGCCCCCGACTATTACTTTGTGGCGGAGCGACAGGGCAGGTTGAGACCACCTAGGAGAGAGGTGGGCCTGGCCCTGGTCGGTGTTCGCGGATACTTGACACGTTTAACGAGATCTTGGTATTTGATCTGAGTCTGGCTATTGGCCTATACGCACTAACCATCTACGCGGGGACAGTTATGGGCACTCGACGTCGTGGTATCAGCCGAAGCCTTGGTGACGTCAGCGACTGAGTGGCGCGCGCCGGATTGGACCGTAAGCCTGCTCTTGTATTAAGGGGGCTAGTTCTGCTTCCGGCCGCGTACGCAACGTGCAGGTGTGCAATGGGCGATGGGCCCAGACCCCTGCGCCATAGGATTTAGACCGGCGTGCTGACCTCTCTATTGTGCCTAGGTAGGGTTGCGACGTGTTGATCTTCCGAGGCCGGGCATGACCCAGGAAAGTGGGTCCGGCCAAATGGGATTGAGCGTGTTGGGTTATGTGGTGCACCCCTGCAGGGAAGTTAATCTATTCGAATAGCCGTGATCTTCGGTAACAGGACGACTTGGAGTTGTACCTTGACCTTATGAAAACTAGAACCGGATACTTAATAAAACACACCCTTGCAAGTGCCAGATACAACCGGTGATCGCTCTCTCACAGGGTGACGAGGGGAGGATCATCGGTTAGGATTATGCTATACGATGCTACTTGACGCTACTTGGTGAACTTGCCATCTACTCTCTCCTACCTGCTGCAAGATGGAGGTGGCCAGAAGCGTAGTCTTCGACAGGATTAGTTATCCCCCTCTTATTCTGGCATTCTGCAGTTCAGTCCACATATGATACCCTTATTCCATTTGATACCCATGCATATGTAGTGTAGCTCCTTGCTTGCGAGTACTTTGGATGAGTACTCACGGTTGCTTTCTCCCCCTTTTTCCCCCTTTCCTTTCTTTCTGGTTGTCGCAACCAGATGCTGGAGTCCAGGAGCCAGACACCACCGTTGATGACGACTACTACTACTCGGGAGGTGCCTACTACTACGTGCAGCCCGCTGACGGCGACTAGGAGTAGTTTAGGAGGATCCCAGGCAGGAGGCCTGCGCCTCTTTCGATCTGTATCCCAGTTTGTGCTAGCCTTCTTAAGGCAAACTTGTTTAACTTATGTCTGTACTCAGATATTGTCGCTTCTGCTGACTCATCTATGATCGAGCTCTTGTATTCGAGCCTTTGAGGCCCCTGGCTTGTAATATGATGCTTGTATGACTTATTTTTTTATTTGTAGAGTTGTGTTGTGATATCTTCCTGTGAGTCCCTGATCTTGATCGTACACGTTTGCGTGTATGATTAGTGTACGGTCAAATCGGGGGCATCACAGGGGTGCTTGGAACCCCTTCCGGTGACCCGATAAGTACCCGGTACCCCCCTAAACACTTCCGGTGTCCGAATACTATCGTCCTATATATCAATCTTTACCTCTCGACCATTTTGAGACTCCTCGTCATGTCTGTGATCTCATCTGGGACTCCGAACAACATTCGGTCCCCAAATCACATAACTCATATAATACTATATCGTCATCGAACGTTAAGCGTGCGGACCCTACAGGTTCGAGAACTATGTACACATGACTGAGACACCTCTCCGGTCAATAAAAAATATTGGCTCCTACATATTCTACGAAGATCTTTATCGGTCGAACAGTTATGACAACACACGTAATTCCATTTGTCCATCGGTATGTTACTTGCCCAAGATTCGATCGTCATTATCTTCATACCTAGTTCAATCTCATTAACGGCAAGTCTCTTTAATCTCTTTGTAATACATCACCTCGTGGCTAACTCCTTAGTCGTTTTCTTGCAAGCTTATGATGTGTATTACCGAGAGGGCCCAGAGATACTTCTTCGGTACTCGGAGTGACAAATCCTAATCTCGATCTATGCCAACTCAACAAACACCTTCAGAGATACCTATAAAGCATCTTTATAATCACCCTATTACATTGTGACGCTTGATAGCACACAAGGCATTCCTCCGATATCCGGGAGTTGCATAATCTCATGGTCGAAGGAATATGTATTTGACATGAAGAAAGCAATAACAATAAAACTGAACGATCATTATGCTAAGCTAACGGATGGGTCTTGTCCATCACATCATTCTCCTAGTGATGTGATCCCGTTATCAAATGACAACTCATGTCCATGGTTAGGAAACTTTATCCATCTTTGATCAACGAGCTAGTCTAGTAGAGGCTCACTAGGGACACGGTGTTTGTTTATGTATTCACACATGTATTAAGGTTTCCGATCAATACAATTCTAGCATGAATAATAAACCTTTATCATGAATAAGGAAATATAAAATAACAACTTTATTATTGCCTCTAGGGCATATTTCCTTCACTAGATGCATGCTGGATAGCGGTCGATGAGTGGATTAATAGTAGTAGATGTAGGTAGGAGTCGATCTACTTGTCTCGGACATAATGCCTATATACATTATCATTGCCTTCAATATCGTCATAACTATGCGTTTTTCTATCAATTGCCCAACGGTAATTTGTTTACCCACGGTATGCTTTTTGTTCGAGAAATAAGCCTCTAGTGAAAACTATGACCCCCGGGTCTACTTTTATCATATATAAAATCCAAAAATACCTTACTGCAATTTATTTACCGTGTTTTATTTTATGTTCTATTTATCTATCTATCACCAACATATTCGATCCTTACAAATAATCGCGAAGGGGATTGACAACTATCTAAACGTGTTGGGTGCAAATATTTGCTATTTTATGTGTAGGTGCTGTTAATGAGGTTTCACGTCGTTCTTCTATCGAATTGACAAGCTTGGTTCTTAACTGAGGGAAATACTTATCTCTACTATATTGCATCATTCTCTCCACTTCGAGAAAATCCCAACGCAGCTTACAAATAGCAATGACGTACAGTCGGAGAAAAAAGAAGACTAGTATGCTTTTTATATATTTTTTGTATCGGTCATTCTATGTCCAGTTGTCTATCCATTATACTAGCATTTTTTTCCTCGATATTAATCAGATTTAAGATGCATTTTGAGTGTCTTTATTAAAGAAAAAAAATCATGTTATGTGAGGCCATTTAGAATGCCGACGCTTACACCGGAGAAGAAAGAAAACCGAGAATGATGAGCTTGAAGCTCCATTAGAATCTTCATGAGAATCGCCGGATAAGAACATTGACGGAAAAGGAGTAGAGAGGCTTCACACGAATAAGATGGATACTTGATGAAGAAATATGAATCCTTGAAGAAAAAGGGTGGGTGGGCGGGAAAACAAAAGCAACTTAGAGACGGATGAAAACAAACATCGTTGAGCAAAAACTGATAATTGATCTTGCGGATGTCGAAATGATCGGATCCACTTGAAGAGAAACACGCCGACTGAAAAGGATTGACATGACAGTCTCGATGATCAAAAAGGATTAGTATTCACATCGGAGTATGAGAACACCGTTTAGGAAAGGTATGGAATCAACACTTGACTTCGAAGCAACTCGAATGCCACAACTCAAAACAAAAACAAAACAAGGATTGGCTTGCAGAATAAGCCAGAACAAACATATGATAGAGATTTCGTCCGAAGTTTTCGTGGTGGGGCCTACACGGGCTCGATCGTACAGCACCATCATGTACAAGGCAGTGCACATCACATATGAAGCGTCCCCGAGTCGGCATAGCCAAGGACTCTTTAAGACACAACGAGACCACTGTAAAACCAACCGTGGATAGGTGGACCACTAGACGTCGAACCCCAATTTCATATCATACATCTGACGGAAAGATATCCTAAGAGCTACTTGAATTCCCACTTATAAACTCCCGAATTTTTCTGGTTATGCAATCAGGTGTTGGGGATACAGGGGAAGCATAATATCTCACCCAAAGCTAGAAATACTACATCCAGCTGTATCCATCCTTGAACACATAACCAAGAAACCTTCGGAAATCGTTTACCTCAACCTTCGAAAAGCATCTGTTATACGAGTTATGGCAATACTCCCGAACTCCCGCCCCAGTACTGGGTGGCGTCGAGGTTATCTCACCAACAACTTCATAAAAGAGATCTTCGATGTTGGCGAAACTAATCAGGTATTCCAGAACTGCAACGATAAAATTGTGACGACAACACCTCGGAGCTCAACTCCCTGGGACACTGCCACAACCCCTAAATGTCAGGAGGCGCCAAGAACAATGTTCTCGTCACAAAACCATCGGAACGATTCCAAGATACCCGCGTGATCCTAAAAAAAAAATTTAGTGAAATTTGAGAAGATAAGAGTCAAAACTCTACGTCAGGATGCCTCACTAGAGCGACGAAGGGACTGAGGAGTAAAAAGAAGTCCTAACTCTCCGATATATATAATTCCTAAATGACTCAAAACATTTCTAGACTCAATAACGCCAGCGATTCGATCAAGCAGGGGGCTCCTAAGGTCGGGGAAGGCTCTGATACCAACTTGTAACGCCCTCGATGCGGCTATATCTCCCACGTGTCGAAGCACGACTTAGAGGCATAACCGCATTGAAAGCGATCTCGCAAGTGAGGTAATCTTCACACAACCGATGTAATACATAAGGGGAAGAGATACATAGTTGGCTTACAATTGCCACTTCACCCAATTACATGAATAAAGCATTACATCAAATAGATACAATCAAGGTCCGACTACGGAACCAAAATAAAAGAAGAACACCCCAAATGCTACACAGATCCCCGATTGTCCCAACTGGGCTCCACTACTGATCGACTAGAACGGAACAACACAAAGGACAAGATCTTCATAGAGCTCCTCCTTGAGCTTGGTTGAGTCACCTGCACGATATCATCGGCACCTGCAAGCTGGTTTTGGAAGTATCTGTGAGTCACGGGGACTCAGCAATCTCACACCCTCGCGATCAAGACTATTTAAGCTTATAGGTAGGGTAAAAGGTATGAGGTGGAGCTGCAGCAAGCGACTAGCATATATGGTGGCTAAACATACGCAAATGAGAGCGAGAAGAGAAGGCAAAGCACGATCGTGAAACTATGATCAAGAAGTGATCCTAGAACAACCTACGTCAAGCATAACTCCAACACTGTGTTCACTTCCCGGACTCCACCGGAAAGATACAATCACGGTTACACACGTGGTTGATGTATTTTAATTAAGGTCAACTTCGGGTTTTCTACAACCGGACATTAACAAATTCCCATCTGCCCATAACCGCGGGCACGGCTTTCGAAAGATCAAAACCCTGCAGGGGTGTCCCAACTTAGCCCATCACAAGCTCTCACGGTCAACGAAGGATATTCCTTCTCCCAAGACAATCCGATCAGGCTCGGCATCCAGGTTACAAGACATCCTCGACAATGGTAAAACAAGTCCAGCAACACCGCCCGAATGTGCCGAAAAATCCCGATAGGAGCTGCGCATATCTTGTTCTCAGGGCACACTCAGATTGTCCAAACTTCCGGTAGGCCAGCCCAGAGTTGCCTCTGGTGGCCACCGGCGGCTGATAGGTTGGACCAACACTCAGAGGAGCACTGGCCCGGGGGGGTTAAAATAATGATGACCCTTGAGTCTGCAGAACCCAAGGGAAAGAAAAGGCTAGGTGGCAAATGGTAAAACCAAGGTTGGGCATTGCTGGAGGAGTTTTATTCAAGGCGAACTGTCAAGGGGTTCCCATTATAACCCAACCGCGTAAGGAACGCAAAACCCGGGAACATAACACCGATATGATGGAAACTAGGGTGGCAACAGTGGAACAAAACACTAGGCATAAGGCCGAGCCTTCCACCCTTTACCAAGTATATAGATGCATTAATTAAATAAGAGATATTGTGATATCCCAACAATTAAACATGTTCCAACAAGGAACAACATCTCCATGTTCCAAGAAGGAACAAACTTCATCTTCACCTGCAACTAATAACGCTATAAGAGGGGCTGAGCAAAGAGGTAACATAGCCAAACAACGGTTTGCTAGGACAAGGTGGGTTAGAGGCTTGGTTCAACAATATGGGAGGCATGATAAGCAAGTGGTAGGTATCGCAACATAGGCATAGCAAAAGAGCGAGCAACTAGCAAGCAAAGATAGAAGTGATTTCGAGGGTATGGTCATCTTGCCTGAGATCCCGCAAGGAAGAAGAACGAATCCATGAGGAAGACAAAGCGGACGTAGTCGAACGGATCCTCACAACTCCGGAACGAAACCGAAGCTAACGCGGGAAGCAACCCGGAAAGAAGCAAACAACATAGTAAACAACCATCACATAATCATGGCATGATGCACAACAAGTATGATGCATGTCCGGTTTATTGAGGCATGGCATGGCAAAGTGCACAAGCAATTCTACAAATTAAGTGGAGATCAATATGCAACAAGTTGCATATTGACGAAACACCACAACAAGTTATTTAGTTCGATCTCGTTTAAGTACCCAACAAAATTAAATGTTGGTTAACATGGCAAGAGGTGTAGCATAACAAACTAAACATTTAGGCAAGCTTAAATGAGGCCGGAACAACAAGCAACAATTCCGGTAAATCCCCATATGCATTTAGTAATTAATGCAAACAACAATTTTAAATGTTTAAAAGTTGTTAACATGATGCGGTTGACATGTGCAAGTTTATGCAATTATTTATTAAAAGTTGACAAGAGCATTATGAAACATTTGTCACCGTGGCGGAAAGAAAGGGGTGCCACGGCGACGAAACAGAAATGATGCCGCGACAACATTCCGGTGATCCGGTAGCTCACGGGGATACCAGTGCAAAAGGAAATGGGTGCGTGTGTGTCAAGCAAGAAGATGGGGTGCTCCCGAATACCGGGTTCCCACATGTCGATGGCATGGCAACGAGGAGGAACAACTAAGGTTCACGGGAGGATTACAACAACTAACATGCATCTCAAACAACGCGTCACATGCATACGGTCCACGGCATCGTTCCGGCGGATATACCTTCGAAGCGTGCCTTTTTAGAACGGATCAAGTTCGTAGCGGAAGTAGGCGTTCTCGCCACGTTCGTAAAGGTAGTAGTTGTACTCATGCCGTAGTGGAAGTAGTGGTTCAAGAGTCGAAGAGGAAGTAGTCGTTCATGTGCATAGATGTTTGGGGTCACGATACGGAACTTGGTGTCCACGGGGTCTTCAGCGACGGTCGTGGTACACGTTTTGAAGGGGAAGTCGAGGTTCTCGCGAACACGACGATGGTAGTCAAACTTGACGCTCCGAAGGGGTACTTGGCGGACAACGGTCATCGTGTGACTTGTCGGTCCATGAAGTTGTTCTCCCGCGTCTTGTCGTACACGTATCGGAGAAGAACTTGGTGTATCCATGTACTTGGCGTTCCGGTGTAGTAGTCGTTCTCGGGATCGGGGTCCTCATGCACTTGACGACTCCGGAAGGGGAACTTGGCACCCACAGTTGTTGTGTCCACGGCGATGAAACGACGCTAGGCAGATGCGGCATGCGGGCTGTGAAGAGGTTAGGAAGCCATGGTGGCGACAACGGTCGGAGGCAAACAAGAGGTTGACGCAGCCATCTCCTCGGGCTAAAACACAATTGGACAGGGGCACGACGACGTGACTTGGTGATACAGTGAGGCGCCACGGCCACCGGATGCAGAGGCAGAGGCGATGCGCGATGGCTGGAGGCAGGGGTCGGCGGACGAAGCAGCAACGGGCAACGACGGCGGCTAGACGGGGAAGCAGCACGGCGGCAACTCACGGCACGCCTCTACAGCCATGGCAGAGGACGAGGCAAGGGGCGGCCTCCATGGGGGACCTCCTGTCCCAGGCGCAGCAGCGGGGGCTTCGGCCTAGGTGGTCGGGGACGCGCTGTAGGATAGGAAGGAGGGAGGCGACGACGTGCTTGAGGGAGGAGACGAGGCCGGCGCTGGATTCCGGCGGGATCGAGGGAGGAGCGGGCGGCGGCCTCTTGACACGCGGCTGCGCAGGCACCAGGCGGAGGAGACGGACGGAGCTTGGCGACGGCGAACTTGGAGATGGGGCGGCGTCGGGCGCGCAAGGCTCCTGGCATGGCGACAGCGAGGTGGGTCGAGGGCGGCGGGCGTGCGGCTCCCGGTGGAGCTCGGGCTCCCGGCGTACGGCTGGCGGTGGAGGAGAAGGACGGCATCGCTGGTGGGAGAAGAAGGTGGGGGCGCGGGCTCGCGCATGCTGGGGAGCGCCTCTCCCTAGCGATGTGTGTGGGAGCGAGAGGGAGAGGGGGTCGAGCGGTTCCTGGGACGTGCGTGGGGGTGTTGGTGGCGGTGGATGAGGACGAGAGGGAGAGGTGAGTGGGATCGGGCAGGGAGAGGGAGGTTGGTTCGCTGGGCCTAGGGTTAGAGGGGTGCGGGCCAAGGAGGGGCAAAAGAGGCCGGCTGGCCTAGGTGGGCCGGAGAGGAGGCCCAGCTGGTCTGGACTGGGGCCTCAACTCTCTCTCTCTCAAACTTATTTCTAAAACAGAAAAAAAACAAAGAAGAGAAGAGAAGAAAAAGAAAGGAGGTGTTTGGGGAAGAAGTTGGACATGCGGATAAATTTTCTGGACTCACAAAAATGTGAGGAACTTAAATAAAATGGCAAGAGGGTTTTTGGAGAACAATAGATTTGCACATGTTGAATTTAATTCAACATGTTTGAATTTTGAAACCCATTCCAAAGGACTCTAAATGGGCTGAGATTTTTTAGAGGAGTCTCGATAAAAGAGATGACATATATTGGCAGGGTTTGAAGGTCAAACTCGAAGAGGAATAGACATGAAAAATATTTTGCACGTGTGTTATGGGTGATTCCGAAAATGAAATATTTAATATAGCTCCCTAATATCGGGAGGATATGTTATAAAGAGAACTCACTATGTGAATTCCCTCGGTTTAAATGGACCAAAGATCCATACGGTTTATTTATTTGAGTTGCAAAAATTAATGATATGATGGCATGATGATATGATGCAATGCAAAAATAAAAGGAGCAAGCAAAAATGAAACACACGGAGAAACCCGGAAACCCTGGAAGGCAACTGAAGCTCCGGTCTTGGGGCGTCACACATTTTGAGTGTCTTTATTAAAGAAAAAATCATGTTATGTGAGGCCATTTAGAATACCGACGCTTACACCGGACGCTAGCATTAATTCGTAGACCCCCTAAAAAAGGATTAATTCCTAGGCCGTTAGTTATGGTTCGAGTTTGAATCGAGTAAATTGGCTAGCATCGATTCTAAAACGAGAAGGTAAGGGGCCCGCTTTCCCCTGACTATTTGTTATCTGCGTGTAAGGGTTCTCGACGTTGATCCACAACATGGAAAGGAGTGGGAACTTGAGTGGAGTACGTGTGTTCCCTGGTGCATTGCTAATGTTCCATTTGTTTTTATGATGTTGAAGAGTAAGCGTTCAAGGATATTTTTGTGCTATATGAAAAATGCTCTGGCTAAAGTAATTATAACCACAAGTGGCAAACCGAGGGCTCTAAACGCCCATGGACGCGTCCAGACACATCCATGAACAGTGACCGGACAATACATAAAATTTGTCCTTCACAATTGGATCATCAAACCGAAACCTCAAATCCATATTATTCTCATGCAACGTACCTATGTAACTAAACACATGTCATCGGACTACCAAAAATACGCAGCCTACCCTGTCAGGCTGCCCAAATTTCTTTTTTGGGAAAATATGCTACAAGGGCAGCCGTTGGTGGGTGTTTTTTTGGTTCAAAACCGTATAAAACGGCTAGGCCCTAAAATAGGGCTGCCATTGAAGATACTCTAACAAGACGTCATCTGTAAGAGTTGTACATTAGATGTAAGTTTATTTTGTACTGATAAGTTTCAAACACTTTTGAGGAACAAACTGTTGTTTATCAGTTTCATGGCTATGCAATTGGGAGCGATGCTCCTACATTTGAAGAAAAAAATTGTCTGGTACTACCGCAAACAGTAAACATAGCCAAGCTACACTCATCGGCAAGCTCCAGGATTATAAGAAAAAATTTCTCGGACATGCATCGCTCATGCACAGATATACAGTACAAAACATGCTACATCACGAGAAAAACCAGCCTCTTCTCGTTGCGCCGCTGCATCAAAACCCCTCCCCCCAGAAGATGTCCTGTGACCCGAACTGCAAGTCTTGCTGTAAACACACACGAGACAAGGAGATGAGTCATGAGAATTGAGAAATATGCACCAGAAAATGCGGTGGTACTCGGTGCACTTACAGGGAAGATATTCGGAGGCATTCCGAGGTCGGGGAACCCCTGAAGTGCCTCCGCGTCAAGAGGCAGGGCCTGCCCCTCAGGGTCAGGGTAGGCGGCGTCCAGGGTTCCGCCGTGTGGCAAGCGTTGATCCAGGCCAGACAGTGGCGCATTCTCCAGGGCATTCGAATGCGATGAGGTTCCAGCAAACCAAGAGGCCATATGGGAGAAACCCGGAGGCATTCTGGGGTCGGGCAACCCCTGAAGAGCGTCCAGGCCAAGAGGAAAAGGTTGCATCTCAGGGTACACGGAGTCCGGGGTTGCACCGCGTGACAGGCGTTCATCCGGGCCAGATAGCGCTGCGTGCTCTTCCTGCCACAATCGCAGCGGTAACATGAATGACAGTGAAATGAAGGAGTTATAAGTTGTAACAGTTTACAAGGTCACCCGCAAAAAAACATTTTACAAGGTGACAGCACAATACTTGAGGGGGTTATCTTAGTAGCAGAAAAAGTAAAATGCATGTCCTATTTAAGACATGATTTGGGTTCATGGAAAGACTGGCACACAAGCTCAAAGGTTTATTGTAGTAATCAGGTAATGAAGGAGTTTGAAGGCTTGATAATATGCGGTACTACTCTAAGTTGTTAAGCATTGATCTTTGTATGGAACTAAAAGCTTCTGATATTTTTGTGAGACTGTTGGATGCACTCTTAACATGCAGAGAAATTTTTCATGTATAGTAGGAGTATATTGTTATTTTTGTACAGTATATTTTTTTTCAAAAGGAGGATAACCCCCCGGCCTCTACATCGAGTTTGTACAGTATATAGCATCTGTACTACATGAACCTACGGTTGAGAATAAACTGTTCAAACGGTGGGATCCTAGTATTGCAAGGCATTGTTTCAGGGGCTCCCAATAATTCATCCACAGATCAATATTATTGATCCTTACTCTATAATTCTACAAGCCAAAGTATTTTATAACATGGTCCATAAAGTTAGACAAAAGCTTTCACAAAGTTGATGACAGTTTCATTGGTCAATGAAGATTTACCTGATTCTGCTCGGTTCTGGATGGGCTACTGTTTAGGGGACGAGGAAGCGGAGGGTATGTCATTGGGGTTGTAGTATCGACTTCCCCAGCAAATGGATCAGATTCTTCATTAACAGGGCACATTACAGGCTGCTCAACTTTCTTTGACTGATAAAAGACTTTGGAAACAACAGGCTCCCCGTGCTTTTCATCTTGATCTACCCCAAGGTGATACTGATGCATCGTCCAATTAGTTTTTGTACGCGAGGTGATACCGTCTTTCCTAGAACGCATCATAAGAACCAATATTTTCTTCCACCCTTTTATGACACCGTTTTTATCTGAGATTTCTTTGGATTTTCCAGTTTTCTGCCATCTGAAATGCACATCACGAACAACATGGTCACTGTTGCTAATCTTGCGACGCTTGCGCTGGCCAACATCGTATGCATTTGATATTTTATGGAAGAAATGACTCTTTCTCCCATCCATCTTGGTACCTACAGGGGTATATGAGTTAACTAACCAAGAATTACTCTGAATAGTCTGAGCTAGCTATTTAATTTAGAAGGCCATGATAATAACAAGTCTAAAATAAGAAACATGTACCAGGGAGATTTTCAGGATGTGTATAGCAGATTCCTTCAGCCTCCTCTATGGTTGGAATAAAATCATCTATTAGGTCATGGGACGGTGCCCTGCCAACCTTTCCTTCTAAATGTTCAAGCAGTTCGAGACCGGTTGGATCAAATTTAACACCAGCGGGGAGTCCTGGCCACTGTGATAAGAGCTGCAATACAAAGCATGAAGTGCGACCACAAGATTCCAAGAAATCATGATATTTTTAATGATTGGAAACTAGAAGAGGACCGAGAATAAAAGTAAATGCAAGAGTCATGTTAAATAGTTAATGGTACTTACATCAATGTGGTATTTGCAGTTTGGGCACTCAATCTGGCTAGGCGGGGGATGAGTTGGGTTTCTTATCACCGCAACAATTGTCGTGACCAATGAACTGATGAATCTGCGAGATAAATCTATTTTAGTAATCATCTTTTGATGCCTAACAGTTAACAAATTTAATCAACAAAACATAATAAATGTAGCAACTAAGCTAAATGGATACATATGAGATAACTTTTACACAAACAGGCATCTATCTCAGTTCTAGGTTCAATCATAGGATATTAACATAGGATATTAACTGACATAAACATATTTAAAGGGAAACGCTAATTCTCTGCCGGCTGATCGCGTGGAGAGTTCCGCCACCCGCGCAACTGTTGGATCGCCTTGATCCATGCGCTGTCACGCACGCTCGCACACAGCCCGTTATTTCCCTTGCCTACCACGTATCACTTTACTTCATCTTACAACAACCGCGGCATTGCAAACCATAGCGGCGAACGACGACTGCAACTTAGACAAGCTTTTGCCACATCAGCTATGTTGCAAAAATACTGCAACAAAACCTCTGTTGTAAAAAAAATCTACGACAAGAACTCTGTTACAAAAAAGTCCCACGACACAACCTATGTTGCAAGAAATATATCTGCAACATAACCTTTGTTGTAAATGTTTCTGCAACAAGACCTTTGTTGCGAAGTAGGGGGAGACTTTGAGCCACTGGATTGTGCCACATCCAACGACTCGTGAGGCGGCAGATCCTTTTAAAAGATCCGCGGGCCAACGCGTAGCTGCCCCCATCTTTAAAGCCAACGAATCAAGGATATTCATGTTCACTAACTCGAAGAAAAATCATAGGAATGAAGATATAATTAATTATGTACAAATTATGATAAATTTGATAGATTAACACTTGTTTGCAAATCTTTTTCCTTGCATTGCTATTTTCAACGTATTTAGCCAGAGACAAAAATATAAATTCAATTGCATTGTTATGTTTCAGAAGAAACAGGAGAGTACGTAACGCAGAGCAAGCCCATTGATCTGCACAGCCAATGATTTAAACAACAAGCAACATATCGAATGATGATCAGGTTGGCAGAGTGTCACCGACAGTTTGCAGCGAGCAGCAGTGGAATCTATGGCGCTCCCATTAAACCTGCAGCAAACAGAAACCTGAATAAGTTAAATCCTGAATCAGCAAACATTAAACAGCGAGGCTAAGCAGAAGAGTTGTGAATAAGTTTTCGCTGGCAGATAGAGATGGAGGGCCCAACAGCGAACATGTTCGAGATGGCAAGTCAATGATCCAACAGCACAAATCTGCAATTTCTCTACCCCCGTCATCTTACTCCTTGGCCGCTACCACTACCAGGGCCGAGAGCTTGTAACAACAGAAGCATCTTCGCTGTGACCAGAGCAGTCTCCACTAAACAGAACAGAGCAAAACGGAACAGAACCCTTGTCTGCTTCCTCCTCCACCACCACCTCAAGCAGATCGTGAAACCCCTGCACCGCCGCTGCGACGACGAGTAAAACCGGGCCGGATTCACGACGGCGGCGCGGAGGCGCTCACGACATCTCGGCTTTCGTCTTCTTTTTCCCGAGAACTTCACTGCTTCCTTCGAGATGAAGACCCCTCCGCCGCCATCGTAGTCCCAAAAAGGAAAAACCGCACCGCCACTGCAACTACGAGGGAAACCTGGCCGGAATCACGTCGGCGGCGTCACACTGGGCTGCTCTGCTCTCCGACGATCTCACTCATCGCTCCCTCAAACTGACATCTCCTCTGCCACGCGCTCAAGCTAAGGTTATCAGCATCCGGCCTCCTCCAAAACCACGCACCCGAATCCACCACTCGCCGAACAATCGCGACGCCCCTCCGGATGAAGCCGAAACCCAGCCCCCTCAAGACACAGATAATACCCCCAGACCGCGTGCGTGAGAAGATAAAACAAACAAGATCCAGAGCAGCAGCAAAAAGAAAAAAAAGGACAGAGAGGACGAGCGGAGAGTTGGAGACCAGAAACAGAGGCCGACGCGGCGTACTTACGCTGCCGATGCCATGGCGGGCGCACGGCTGCGCCGCGACGGCAGGATTGGGGATGGCGGTGAGAAACTTGAGAGCGGAACGGGGAGCGAGAACCGAGAAGAGAGGAGTGTGCGAGGAGGAGCAGGCAGGGGGGAAGTGTCCGAGCCTGCGGTGTGCGCGGCACTAAATAGGCGACGGCTGAGAAGACGCGGACCGGGACCACCGGCGCCTGTGGGAAATGTTTTGTCCACTGCAGCAAGTAAATCTTTAGGCTCGGGAGGGCTGGGAGCTCTGGGTTCGGTCGCTCCGCGGGAAACTGGGCTTGGACGTCGACTTGGTTTGCCATGGGTGTCTTTGCTTGTTATTCTTTTCAACGAGAGGGAAACTCTGTGAGAAGCCTTTTGCGATCAGTACTTTTTTGCCTAATACTCTAAGAAATAGCAGTATGCTTTTTTTGACAGGCTAAAAAAGAGTAGTACTTTTTGCACTACAAGGGAGTGTTTTCATGACAAGAGAGGATTATCTATCTCTTGGTAAGCAAGGGAAGTGAGTTATACCATGGAATGAAAACAAGACTTTGTCCAATTCCCTCAAAAGTGGTCCATCCATACTACTTCATTCCAAAAAGAAGTTGCGAAAACTGTGTGCACCGCGCCCGATCGCTACACGTGGAGGACCGAATGGGCGGGGCGAGGTTCGGGAGTAACGTGCGCGTCTTTAGGATCGGGGAGCGGGAAGACCGAAGCGGGTGCTATTTTTAGCAGTATATAAATGCATCCTGAAACGGACGCATGAGTGTCTTCTTTTGCGTAATTCACGTGGAACGTTTCATGCTTCTTTAGGGATAAGTATTCAGTAAAAACCTGAGTTTCCGTCCTCTTAGTGACAGTGATTTGTGCGGAGAGGCTCTGTAACGCTTAATGCGACTTTGCCGATAACCCCCTCAAGTGGTCGAGGCAGTGTGCTTGCAAAGTCTGATCTCACTTCGCCGCGACAAAAATCCAAATTCCGTTGTTGTTGTCTCCATGTGCCACTACTACTCATAAGAAGCATGTTGGTGTTGTGAGACCGGCAGTACTGTCGAGAGATGACAGATTTCTTCGAAGGGGATGCAAGTGACAAATCAAGATGTTAGCACATAAGACAGTCCGTTTACCCAGGTTCGGGCTCTCCCTAGGGAGGTAACACCCTTCTCCTGCCTCTGGTGATTGTATTGCATGATTGCTCACGACGGTCGATGTTTCTTGTGTTACAAGCTCAGACATGGCAGCGGACAAGGAGGAAGATGAGGGGTAGGTGAAAAATCCTAGGCAGATGGCTCTCGAATGCCATGTCCCTCTCCTGGTTCCTATCCTAGCTCACATTATATACTGGGTCGAGCTAGGCTTACATGAGTCGGTCCAGTCCAAGATGGGCTTACACCACTAGAACGGCCTGGACCAACCCTGTCGGTGCTCTCGGACTGGCAGTACCCAGGCCAGTCTGCCTGCGGCCCATCGTGTGGCATCGTCAAAGGCCCGGTATGGCCCAACGTCAAGACTTTGCGAGGGCCCCCGCCTTACGACGCGAACTACATGAGGGCCTCCCGAGGGCCCCCCGTCGAGCGGTCTCCCGAGGTTACCTCACGAGGCTCTCCCAAGGGGCGGATACTTCTAGGCTCGCCACCTAGCCTCACGAGGCGCGTGGTGATGTAAGCCATGATGAGCGGAGCCAGGAGGGCGCCAGCGGGCGCAGGCAAGGACACTTTCCTCTTTGGTGCTAAGGAGGCAATGACGTGCGCCTAAGAAGCATGTTGGTGTTGTGAGACCGGCAGTACCGTCGAGAGATGACAGATTTCTTCGGAGGGGATGCAAGTGACAAATCAAGATGTTAGCACATAAGACAGACCGTTTACCCAGGTTCGGGCTCTCCCTAGGGAGGTAACACCCTACTCCTGCCTCTGGTGATTGTATTGCACGATTGCTCACGACGGTCGATGTTTCTTGTGTTATAAGCTCAAACGTGGCAGCGGACAAGGAGGAAGATGAGGGGTAGGTGAAAACTCCTAGGCAGATGGCTCTCGAATGCCATGTCCCTCTCCTGGTTCCTATCCTAGCTCACATTATATACTCGGTCGAGCTAGGCTTACATCACTCGGTCCAGTCCAAGATGGGCTTACACCACTAGAACGGCCTGGACCAACCCTGTCGGTGCTCTCGGACTGGAGGTACCCAGGCCAGTCTGCCTGCGGCCCATCGTGTGGCATCGTCAAAGGCCCGGTATGGCCCAACGTCAAGACTTCGCGAGCCCCCCCCCCCTTACGACGCGAACTACACGAGGGCCTCCCGAGGGCCCCCCGTCGGGCGGTCTCCCGAGGTTACCTCACGAGGCCCTCCCAAGGGGCGGATACTTCTAGGCTCGCCACCTAGCCTCACGAGGCGCGTGGTGATGTAAGCCATGACAAGCGGAGCCAGGAGGGCGCCAGCGGGCGCAGGCAAGAACACTTTCCACTTTGGGGCTAAGGAGGCAAGGACGTACGCGGGTTCCCAAGGAATCCCCCAAAGGTTGCCATTCCGGTGCAACGAGACCAAGACCACGGATGTCGGGGCGAAAGTCATCACCGAGCCCACCTGCGCGTCACGACCAGAAGCTTTGCAGGCGAAGACCACTGTTAGTCAGGATAGGATGTACTCATGTCCCCCTTGAAATTGGTCGCAGTGATATCCCTTCCCGCCTAGAGCTTTGGGGAAGAAGACCGAGGCCAGTATAAGTATAGGTTAGTCTCGACCGTAGAAGGATCGAGTCTTGGCATCCCTAGAGATCGATCCTAGAGCCCCCCTGAGGCAGTTTACCCCTTGTATGAGTTCATACTCATCCTCCTCGCAAGGCAATCCACCACAAAGCAGGAGTAGGGTATTACACCGCAAGGTGGCCCGAACCTAGGTAATCTCGTGTTCCTTTCCTCTCCCGATCGCTCAAGCACGACGGAGCTAGGCGTGAGGCAGTGGGCAGCAAGCCATAGCCTAGCGGAGTCCTTCGCGCACACCCCAAAGTTCGAAACTTGTTTTGGGTCCGCGGAGTGATATGTCCATTTTGCATCATGCTTTTATATCGATATTTATTGCATTATGGGCTGTTATTACACATTATGTCACAATACTTATGCCCATTCTCTTATTTTACAAGGTTTACGTGAAGAGGGAGAATGTCGGCAGCTGGAATTCTGGGCTGGAAAAGGAGCAAATATTAGAGACCTATTCTGCACAACTCCCAAAGTCCTAAAACTTCACGGGAGCACGTTGCAGAATATATAAAAAAATATTGGGCAAAAGAAGTACCAGAGGGGGGCCACCCACCATCCACGAGGGTGGGGGCGCGCCCTACCCCCTAGGCGCGCCCCCTGCCTCATGGGCCCCCTGGCAGCCCTCTGATTCCCATCTTCTGATATATGAAGTCTTTCGTCTGGGAAAAAATTATAAGCTAGCTCATGGGACGAGACTCCGCCGCCACGAGGCGGAACCTTGGTGGAACCAATCTAGGGCTCCGGCGGAGCTGTTCTGCCGGGGAAACTTCCATCCGGGAGGGGGAAATCACCACCATCATCATCACCATCGATCCTCTCATCGGGAGGGGGTCAATCTCCATCAACATCTTCACCAGCACCATCTCATCTCAAACCCTAGTTCATCTATTTTATCCAATCTTTGTATCAAAACCTCAGATTGGTACCTGTGGGTTGCTAGTAGTGTTGATTACTCCTTGTAGTTGATGCTAGTTGGTTTATTCGATGAAAAATCATATGTTCAAATCCTTTATGCATATTAATACCCCTCTGATTATGAACATGAATATGATTTGTGACTAGTTACGTTTGTTCCTGAGGACATGGTAGAAGTCTTGCTATAAGTAGTCATGTGAATTTGGTATTCGTTCGATATTTTGATGAGATATATGTTGTCTCTCCTCTAGTGGTGTCATGTGAACGTCGACTACATGACACTTCACTATTGTTTGGGCCTAGAGGAAGGCATTGTGGAGTAATAAGTATATGATGGGTTGCTAGAGTGATAGAAGCTTAAACCCTAGTTTATGAGTTGCTTCGTAAGGGGCTGATTTGGATCCATATGTTTCATGCTATGGTTAGGTTTACCTTAATACTTATTTTGTAGTTGCGGATGCTTGCAATAGGGGTTAATCATAGGTGGGATGCTTGTCCAAGGAAGGGCGGTACCGAAGCACCGGTCCACCCACATATCAAATTATCAAAGTATCGAACGCGAATCATATGAACGTGATGAAAACTAGCTTGACGATAATTCCCATGTGTCCTTGGGAGCGCTTTCCTTTATATAAGAGTTTGTCCAGGCTTGTCCTTTGCTACAAAAAGGATTGGGCCATCTGGCTGCACCTTATTTACTTTATTTACTTGTTACCCATTACAAATTATCTTATCACAAAACTATCTATTATCGATAATTTCAGTGCTTGCAGAGAATACCTTACTGAAAACTGCTTATCATTCCTTCTTCTCCTCGTTGGGTTTGATACTCTTACTTATCGAAAGGACTACGATAGATTCCATACACTTGTGGGTCATCAAGACTCTTTTCTGGCGCCGTTGCCGGGGAGTGAAGCGCCTTTGGTAGGTGGAATTTGGTAAGGAAAATTTTATATAGTGTGCTGAAATTTACTGTCACTTGTTACTATGGAACATAATCCTTTGAGGGGCTTGTTCGGGGTATCTTCACCCCGACCAGTAGAGCAAAGAGTTGCTCCTCAAACTACTGAACCTACTGAAAATGTTTACTTTGAAATTCCTTCAGGTATGATAGAGAAACTGCTAGCTAATCGTTTCACAGGTGATGGAACACTACATCCCGATTTGCGCCTAATATATGTGGATGAAGTTTGTGGATTATTTAAGCTTGCAAGTATGCCCGAGGATGTTATCAAGAAGAAGGTTTTCCCTTTATATTTGAAAGGAAAGGCATTGACATGGTTTCAGCTATGTGATGATATGGGATCATGGAACTACAACCGATTGAAATTGGAATTTCATCAGAAGTTTTATCCTATGCATCTTGTTCATCGTGATCGTAATTATATATATAATTTTGGCCTCGTGAAGGAGAAAGCATTGCTCAAGCTTGGGGTAGGCTTAAGTCAATGTTATATTCATGCCCCAATCATGAGCTCTCAAGAGAAATTATTATTCAAAAAATTTATGCTCGGCTTTCTCTCGATAATCGCTCCATGCTCGATGCTTCTTGTGCTGGCTCTTTTATGATGAAGACAATGGGATTTATTGGAAAGAATTAAACACAACTCTGAACATTGGGATCTCGACGAAGGTAAGGAGTCAGGTATAACACCTAATTTTGATTGTGTTAAATATTTTATGGATACCGATGCTTTCCATGAATTTAGCACTAAATATGGACTTGACTCTGAGATAGTAGCTTCTTTCTATGAATCCTTTGCTACTCATGTTGATCTCCCTAAGGAGAAGTGGTTTAAATATAATCCTCCCATTGAAGTAAAAGTAGTTGCACCTATTAAAGTTCAAGAAAATACTATCACTTATAATGATCCTGTTGTTCCTACTGCTTATATTGAGAAACCACCTTTCCCTTTTAGAATAAAGGATCATGCTAAAGCTTCAACTGTGGTTCGTAAGAGTAATACTAGAACACCTACCCCCTCTGAGCAAATTAAAGTTGAACCTAGTGTTGCTATGGTTAAAGATCTCTTGGCCGATAATATTGATGGGCATGTTATTTACTTCTGTGATGAAGCTGCTAGAATTGCTAGGCCCGATACTAAAAATAAACATAGACCCGTTGCAGGCATGCCTCTTATTTCTGTTGAAATAGGAGATCATTGCTATCATGGCTTATGTGATATGGGTGCCAGTGCAAGTGCAATACCTCATTCCTTATATAAAAAATTATGCATGATATTGCACCTGCTGAGATAGAGGAAATTGATGTCACAATTAAGCTTGCCAATAGAGACACTATTTCACCAGTTGGGATTGTTAGAGATGTTGAAGTCTTGTGTGGGAAAGTTAAATATCCTGCTGATTTTCTTGTTCTTGGTTCGCCACAAGATAACTTTTGCCCCATTATATTTGGTAGACCCTTCTTGAATACTGTTAATGCTAGGATCGATTGCAAAAAGGATGTTGTTACTATTGGTTTGGGGGATATGTCTCATGAGTTTAATTTTGCTAAATTTCGTAGACAACCCCATGATAAAGAATTGCCTAGTAAAGATGAAATTATTGGTCTTGCTTCTATTGCCGCGCCTCCTAGTAATCCTTTAGAACAATATTTGCTAGACCACGAAAATTATATGTTTATGAATGAAAGAAGGGAAATAGATGAAGTATTCTTTAAACAAGGACCTATTTTGAAACACAACTTGCTTTTTGAAATCCTAGGGGATCCTCCTCCACCCAAGGGTGATCCCGTGTTTGAGCTTAAACCTTTACCAATATGCCTATCTTGATGAGAAAGAGATATATCCTGTTATTATTAGTGCTAACCTTTCAGAGCATGAAGAAAATAAATTATTGAAAACTCTGAAGAAGCACCGTGCTGCTATTGGATATACTCTTGATGATCTTAAGGGCATTAGTCCCACTCTATGCCAGCATAAAATAAAATTGGAGAAAGACGCTAAACCGGTTGTTGATCACCAACGACGGTTAAATCCTAAGATGAAAGAAGTGGTAAGAAAAGAAATACTAAAGCTTCTTGAGGCAGGTATAATTTATCCTATTGCTGATAGTCAGTGGGTAAGTCCTGTCCATTGTGTCCCTAAGAAGGAAGGTATTGTTGTTGTTCCTAATGATAAAGATGAATTGATCCCACAAAGAATTATTACAGGTTATAGAATGGTAATTGATTTCCGCAAACTAAATAAAGCTACTAAAAAGGATCATTACCCTTTACCTTCTATTGATCAAATGCTAGAAAGATTATCCAAACATACACATTTTTGCTTTCTAGATGGTTATTCTGGTTTCTCTCAAATACCTGTGTCAAAAGAGGATCAAGAAATGACCACTTTTACTTGCCCTTTCAGTACCTTTGCTTATAGACGTATGCCTTTTGGTTTATGTAATGAACCTGCTACCTTTCAAAGATGTATGACTACTATATTCTCTAACTTTTGTGAAAAGATTGTTGAGGTTTTCATGGATGATTTCTCCATATATGGAACTTCTTTTGATGATTGCTTAAGCAACCTTGATCGAGTTTTGCAGAGATGTGAAGAAACTAATCTTGTCTTGAACTGAGAGAAGTGCCACTTTATGGTTAATGAATTTATTGTCTTGGGGCATAAAATTTCTGAAAGAGGTATTGAAGTTGATAAAGCTAAAGTTGATGCTATTGAAAAGATGTCGTGTCCTAAAGACATCAAAGGTATAAGAAGTTTCCTTGGTCATACCGGATTTTATAGGAGGTTCATTAAGGACTTCTCTAAAATTTCTAGGCCTCTGACTAATCTCTTACAAAAAGATGTTCCTTTTGTCTTTGATGATGATTGTGTAGAAGCATTTGAAATACTTAAGAAAGCTTTGATTTCGGCACCTATTGTTCAGCCACCTGATTGGAATTTACCATTTGAAATTATGTGTGATGCTAGTGATTATGTTGTAGGTGCTGTTCTAGGACAAAGAGTTGATAAAAAATTAAATGTTATCCAATATGCTAGTAAAACTCTAGACAGTGCCCAGAGAAATTATGCTACTACTGAAAAGGAATTTTTAGCAGTTGTATTTGCTTGTGAAAAGTTCATACCCTATATTGTTGATTATAAAGTAACTGTTCACACAGATCATGCTGCTATTAAATATCTTATGGAAAAGAAAGATGCTAAACCTAGACTCATTAGATGGGTTCTCTTGCTACAAGAATTTGATTTGCATATTATTGATAGAAAGGGAGCTGAGAACCCCGTTGCAGACAACTTGTCTAGGTTAGAGAATGTTCTTGATGACCCACTATCTATTGATGATAGCTTTCCTGATGAACAATTAGCTGTCGTAAATGCTTATCATACTGCTCCATGGTATGCTGATTATGCTAATTATATTGTTGCTAAATTTATACCACCTAGTTTCACATACCGGCAAAAGAAAAAGTTCTTCTATGACTTAAGACATTACTTTTGGGATGACCCACACCTTTATAAAGAAGGAGTAGATGGTGTTATTAGACATTGTGTACCTGAGCATGAACAAGAACAGATCCGACGCAAGTGTCACTCTGAGGCTTATGGAGGACACCATGTTGGAGATAAAACTGCACATAAGGTACTGCAATCCAGTTTTTATTGGCCTACTCTCTTCAAGGATGCCCGTAAGTTTGTCTTGTCTTGTGATGAATTTAAAAGAATTGGTAATATTAGTAGACGTCAAGAAATTCCTATGAATTATTCACTTGTTAGTGAACCATTTTTTGTTTGGGGCTTTGATTATATGGGACCGTTTCCTTCCTCTAATGGGTATACACATATTTTAGTTACTGTTGATTACGTTACTAAGTGGGTAGAAGCTATTCCAACTAGCAGTGCTGATCATAACACCTCTATTAAGATGCTTAAAGAAGTTATTTTTCTGAGGTTTGGAGTCCCTAGATACTTAATGACTGATGGTGATTCACATTTTATTCATGGTGCCTTTCGTAAAATGCTTGCTAAGTATGATGTTAATCGTAGAATTGCATCTCCTTATCACCCACAATCTAGTGGCCAAGTAGAACTGAGCAATAGAGAGCTTCAATTATTTTTGGAAAAGACTGTTAATAGATCTAGAAAGAATTGGTCCAAGAAACTTGATGATGCATTATGGGCTTATAGAACTGCATACAAAAATCTTATGGGTATGTCTCCATATAAAATGGTTTATGGAAAAGCATATCACTAACCTCTCGAACTAGAACATATGGCATATTGGGCCATTAAAGAGCTCAATTATGATTTCAAACTTGCCGGTGAGAAGAGGCTTTTTGACATTAGCTCACTTGATGAATGGAGAACCCAAGCTTACGAGAATGCCAAACTTTTTAAAGAAAAAGTTAAAAGATGGCATGACAAAAGGATACAAAAATGTGAGTTTAATGTAGGTGATTATGTATTGTTATACAACTATCGTTTAAGATTCTTTGCAGGCAAACTCCTTTCTAAATGGGAAGGCCCTTACGTCATCGAGGAGGTCTATCGTTCTGGTGCTATAAAAATCAACAACTTCGAAGGCACGAATCCGAGGGTGGTGAACGGTCAAAGAATCAAACATTATATCTTAGGTAATACCATAAATGTTGAAACTAATGCTATTGAAACCATAACCCCGGAGGAATACATAAGGGACACTTTCCAGAGCATTTCAGACTCCGAAAAGGAATAGGTATGAGGTACGGTAAGTAAACCGACTCCAAAACAGTTCTATTAGCAATTTTCCTCCATTTTGGAATATTTAAGAAAATAGGAAAACAAGAAGCAGTCCAGGAAGGACACGAGGCCTCCACGAGGGTGGATGGCACGCCCTACCCCCTGGGCACGCCCCTGCCTCGTGGGCACCTCGTGTGCCCTTCGGACTCCGTTTTCTTGCACGATACTTCTTTTGGCCGGTAAAAATTCATTATATAATCTCCCAAAGGTTTTTACCACCGTACCACACAAATATCTCCTGTTTTTGTTTCGAGCTATTTTCTGCCAGGGTTGTCAAGGCCAGGCATCATGTCGTCTCCCTCCTCCTCCAACAACGAGGGCAACAATGCTTGGCTAATGAAGATAGAGCTGAAGAGAGAAGAGCCCGGAGAGATCAACAAGGATGATGGGAACAAGAGGGCCATGGGGGATCAAATTCCGGCAGTAGTAGATGATGACATCCTTCAACCTCATCACAATCTCTTCACCCCAACGGAGATTGAAGCTTTCAAGATGATTGAGTTAGCTCGCATTCAAAACAAGTATCTCACAAGTGAAAATATTTTGTTGAAGGAGCATATCATCGCACTCAAGGGCATTATCTGCAAATTGGAGGACCTCCTACGCTCGACGTGCGACTATCCATCATCACCAACACCTTCTTCACCAACAAAGAAGAACTGAGTATCGGTTATGGGCACTCCCCTTGGCAACTACCAAGCTTGTGGGAGTGCCCCAATATTGTATCACCATCACACTTTTATCTTTACTGTTTTTCTTAGTTTGATCCTTTTGGTAATATCATGATCTAGTAGAATAAAGTTTTAGTATGATCTAGTTTTGAGTTTTGCTTTATGATCCTTCTATGTAATCGAGTCTGTGAGTTATATAATAAAGATTAGTGTTGAGTCAAGGGCATGATTATCTTGCTATGATCTTGAGGGAATAAAATAAAAGAGAAATAATAAAAATAAATAAAGATATCATATGGATCTTATGGAGAGTAATGACTTCACATATAAAGAATATGACGAATAAAAGTTGTTGAGAGTTGACAAACATAGTTTTGGTCATCGTTGCAATTAATAGGAAGTAATAAAGAAAGAGAGGTTTTCACATATAAATATACTATCTTGGACATCTTTTATGATTGTGAGCACTCATTAAAGTATGACATGCTAAAGAGTTGATGTTGGAGAAGGAAGACAACGTACTGGGTTATGTTTTCTTACATCTGAAATAAATTATATTGTCATGGATCATCCAACATGTTGAGCTTTCCTTTCCCTCTCATGCTAGCCAAATTCTTTGCACCAAGTAGAGATACTACTTGTGCTTCCAAATATCCTTAAACCCAGTTTTGCCATGAGAGTCCACCATATCTACCTATGGATTGAGTAAGATCCTTCAAGTAAGTTGTCATTGTTGCAAGCAATAAAAATTTCTCTAAATATGTATGATTTATTAGTGTGGAGAAAATAAGCTTTATACGATCTTGTGGTGTGGAAGAAATAGAAGTGACAGACTGCATAATAAAGGTCCATATCAAAAGTGGCAATATAAAGTGACGTTCTTTTGCACTAAGATTTCGTCCATCTAACCATAAAAGCACATGGCAACCTCTACTTCCCTCTGCGAAGGGCCTATCTTTTATTCTTGTCCTATACTTCATATAAGAATCATGGTGATCTTCACCTTTCCTTTTTACATTTTATCCTTTGGAAAGCATAATGTGTTGGAAAGATGCAGATATATATAGCTAATTGGATGTGAGTTTTCATGAACTCTTATTGTTGACATTACCCTTTAGGTAAATGGTTGTGAGGCAAAACTATAAGCCCTTATCTTTCTCTATGTCCAATTAAAACTTCATACCCATAAATATTGCGTGAGTGTTAGCAATTGTGAAAGACTAAATGATAGTTGAGTATGTGGACTTGCTGAAAAGCTCTTATATTGACTGTTTCTGATGTTATGATAAATTGCAATTACTTCAATGACTGAGTTTATAGTTTGTTAGTTTTCAATGAAGTTTATGATTCATACTTGAAACTGTGAATCAATTGTTACTTTAGCATAAGAGATCATATGACAATATATATATATATATATTACTGTTATAAGAATGATCATGATGCCCACATGTCCGTATTTTATTTTATCGACATCTCTATCTCTAAACATGTGGACATATTTTTCAATTTCGGCTTTCGCTTGAGGACAAGCGAGGTCTAAGCTTGGGGGAGTTGATACGTCCATTTTGCATCATGCTTTTATATCGATATTTATTGCATTATGGGTTGTTATTACACATTATGTCACAATACTTATGCCTATTCTCTCTTATTTTACAAGGTTTACATGAAGAGGGTGAATGCTGGCAGCTGGAATTCTGGGCTGGAAAAGGAGCAAATATTAGAGACCTATTCTACACAACTCCCAAAGTCCTGAAACTTCACCGGAGCATGTTTCAGAATATATATAGAATATTGGGTGACAGAAGTACCAGAGGGGGGCCACCCACCATCCATGAGGGTGGGGGCACGCCCCCTGCCTCGTGGGCCCCCGGGTAGTGTGACGCCCCCGATTCAATCATACACGCAAACGTGTATGATCAAGATTAGGGACTCACGGGAAGAAATCACGACACAACTCTACAAATAAAAATAAGTCATACAAGCATCATATTACAAGCCAGGGCCTCGAGGACTCGAATACAAGACCTCGATCAAAGACGAGTCAGGGGAAGCAACAATATCTGAGTACAGACATAAGTTAAACAAGTTTGCCTTAAGAAGGCTAGCACAAACTGGGATACAGATCGAAAGAGGCGCAGGCCTCCTGCCTGGGATCCTCCTAAACTACTCCTGGTCGTCGTCAGCGGGCTGCACATAGTAGTAGGCACCTCCCGAGTAGTAGTAGTAGTAGTAGTCGTCGTTGACGGTGGCGTCTGGCTCCTGGGCTCCAACGTCTGGTCGCAGCAATCGAGTATAGAAAGGGGGAAAAGGGGGAAGCAAAGCAACCGTGAGTACTCATCCAAAGTACTCGCAAGCAAGGAGCTACACTATATATGTATGCATTGGTATCAAATGGAAAAAGGGTATCTTATGTGGACTAAACTGCAGAAAGCCGGAATAAGAGGGGGATAGCTAGTCCTTTCGAAGACTACGCTTCTGGTATCATTAGCAAAAGTAATCGGGGTGATGTGGCATCATTAGCAGAGGGTTACTGTAGCTTAATTATCCGGGCTTCACAGGCAGCCTCTGATGCCCATCTTCTGCTATATGAAGTCTTTCATCTGGGGAAAAATCATAAGCTAGCTCACGGGAAAAAACTCCGCCGCCACGAGGCGGAACCTTGGCGGAACCAATCTAGGGCTCCGGCGGAGCTGTTCTGCCGGGGAAACTTCCCTCCGGGAGGGGGAAATCATCACCATCGATCCTCTCATCGGGGGGGGGGGGTCAATCTCCATCAACATCTTCACCAGCACCATCTCATCACAAACCCTAGTTCATCTCTTGTATCCAATCTTTGTCTCAAAACCTCAGATTGGTACCTGTGGGCTGCTAGTAGTGTTGATTACTCCTTGTAGTTGATGCTAGTTGGTTTATTCGGTGGAAGATCATATGCTCAGATCCTTTATGCATATTAATACCCCTCTGATTATGAACATGAATATGATTTGTGAGTAGTTACGTTTGTTCCTGAGGACATGGGAGAAGTCTTGCTATAAGTAGTCATGTGATTTTGGTATTCGTTCGATATTTTGATGAGATGTATGTTGTCTCTCCTCTAGTGGTGTCATGTGAACATCGACTACATGACACTTCACCATTGTTTTGGCCTAGAGGATGGAATTAGGGAGTAATAAGTGGATGATGGGTTGCTAGAGTGACAGATGCTTAAACCCTAGTTTATGAGTTGCTTCGTAAGGGGCTGATTTGGATCCATATGTTTCATGCTATGGTTAGGTTTACCTTAATACTTGTAACATCCCAAATTTGCAATTTGGAATGTTATACACTAGATCATCATGCATATCATATTTCTTGCATTTTGGTTGATCCTAGAAATTTCACGCAACTCAGGGACCTTCGGAGAGAGTTGGAGATTTCGTTATTTTCATATTTGAGTTTTCTCAAATTTTGAAAAGAGGATCATTTGATTTATTTATCTCATCTTCAATTATTTTTCCAATATCAAAAATATGAGAGAGGGAATAATATGACTTTCCCAAAATTTAGGAAAAATGAAGATTTAATGAATAGATCAAGTTTTAGTTTTGCCGGAGTTTTATTTGCATTTTATTTGGATAGGGAAAAATACGCGTTTTCGAAAATTGCATTTTAGGTCCGGAGTAAAGTTCATTTTGTTCGGCTCATTTTTAGGAGTCGGGGAAAATTTACTTTAGGTTTTTCGGAGTTCGTTTAGTTTCTTTTTCTTTTGTTTTCCTGCGCGCGAAATCTGTTGAAAAAAAAATCAGCAGCGCCAGCTGGGCCAAAGGCCCAAGCCAAGCCGCCGCCCCTGCGCTCCCAGGTGCCAGGCGCCGAGCGCTAGCGCTGCCAGGAGGCCGCCGCCGCCTCTCCCTGTTGCCGAATCCTTTTAGGATTCTAGGGCGCCCCCTTGTCTCTTTTCCCTTGTTTCGTTATTCCTAGTCCTACTCCGTTTATTCTTTCCTATTCTTAGTCTATTTCCTATTCCTACTCTATTTCTTGCCCCCTACCCCAAGTAAACTCTCCCCTCCCCAATATAAATACCCCAACACCCCCCCTCTAAACCCATCAAATCAAACCTCAAGCCCTCCACCACACCCGCGCCGCCGCCGCACCTTGCCCCGCCGCCGCCCTACGCCGCCGCCGCCGGAGCCCCTCGCCGGAGACCTCACCGGAGGTTGCCCCACGTCTCTTTTCCTCGAATCGTTTTCTTCTAACCGTTCCGATTCTTTTTCTTCTTTTCCAATTCGTTTTCTTTCCGGTTCTCTAGATCGGTTTTTCGTTTCGGTTTTCTTCTCCGAAACCCTAGATCGGATTCGTTTTCTTTTCCGATTTAGTTGCCTTTGGACCGTTCGTCCTAACGAACGTGATCACCGGATTCTTCTAGGTTAACGGCGCCCATTCGTTTAACCGTTCATCTCTTTCTTCTCGTCGGATTTATTCCGCGATCGCGATCTCAGATCCGATATTCTTTCTAGTCTTTCTTCTCGCTCGTTTGTCGGAATCAGGTGATTCAAGCGCCTGGAGTTTCGTTTCGAAACCGCCGTTCCGTCTAATCAACTTAAACAAGTTTTTGCCCCGGTAAAATTTGACCTAGTTTCAACTTGCTAGAACCGAGTTGTTTTCTTCCGCCGTTTGTTTTCCGTTCTTTGTTCGGTTCGTTCTTTCTTTGCAACCGGAGTTCTTAAATTGAACTTTCTGGTTCGTCTCTTGTTTGAGTTTTACATGTGCATTAGATGAGTACTTATTGTGTGCTTGTTTTTTGTCTGTGATAGATCACCCGGAATGCGCCGCTTGTTACTTCGAAACCCTAGGTCTCGCGGATCATCAGCAAGGCAAGTAAAACTTTGATCATACCTTTTCTGCAACCCATGTTTTATTGCATTAGATCAATCCTCACACATTGCATGATTAGGATCTAATTAAACTGTGGGATGGGAAGTAGATGAGGTAGTACCTATCACATGTTTTCTTTATGAAACCTTTGGGAGTTACTTCTACGTTTGCTTATTATGCCATGCTATGCTAGTAGACGTGGATTGGGTGCGTGATATCCATGACAGATGTGAGTTGATAATTTTAATGGTTTATCTAAGGTGGCAACTTAAACACACATCTGGGTGGATTGAGGCACCTGATGTCTATCAGGACTTGCCTGTTTTTATTTCGGACTGCCACCCAGGCTCAAAGGGATCATAAGATCATTCATGCTAGTAACTTCCGTGTGCAGCCACAAGCCATTATGGGCTCTGGCATAGTTGACTAAGTTGTGCGAACTCTTACGGGTAGACTAGCAGATGTAGGGGAAAGTAGGTGTACCGGTCTACCCACATGTAAGGTGCTAGCGCTTCTGAAAGACTGTGTCTCGGTCATCCGTCTTCTCAAACACCCTGTAGTGCGAGAAACCAAACGGAGGCGATCGAGTCTTGTGGGGAAAAGTGCGCAAACCTCTGCAGAGTGTATAAACTAATCATGATTAGCCATGTCCCCGGTTATGGACAACTTGAGTATCTAGTACTTGAATATCATGTGAATCTCAACATGTTATGTCTAATTAATGTTGTTGGGTTTTAATTATTTCTAATTGGGATTGAGAATGCTGTCAACCATTCTCGATGTTTCACAACCACCATGATAGTTAAATAAATTTATTCCTTTGCAGTAGGGAAAAACTGGCTTTACGCAAAACTGTAACCATAGAGCTTTCCACCAGCCATATATGCATATAGTATAGCTGTTTCATTCCATTACTCTCTATGTGTTACTTTGCCAGCATATTCCATGTGCTGACCCATTTTCGGGCTGCAACTTCTCATGTTGCAGACTTTTCAGACGACGAGTAAGGTGTTTTAGGTCGTGGTTCTATACTCAGTGATGCCGTTGGAGTTGATGGACCCATTTATCTTCCAAGTCTTCCGCTGTTTTCGACACTAGATGGCCTTAAGCCATGTTTATTGTATTAAGTTCTCTTTTGAGACAACGATGTAATAAGTGTGTGATTGCCACTCTGCTATAAATCCTTCGATGTACTGTGTGGTGTCAGCATTACTGATCCAGGGATGACACCTGAGCACAGAGCGCTTGATCCATTCGGGTCAGGTCGCGACAATACTTCTTTTGTAGTTGCGGATGCTTGCAATAGGGGTTAGTCATAAGTGGGATGCTTGTCCAAGGAAGGGCAGTACCCAAGCACCGGTCCACCCACATATCAAATTATCAAAGTATTGAATACGAATCATATGAACGTGATGAAAACTACTGATCCCCGATTCCGACATTTGGCGCGCCAAGTAGGGGCGTGCTGAAGTTCTTCTGCCTCGCTTCATCTTCGCTTCACCAACCCCATGGCCGACGCTCATTGTGTTCGTGCCGAGCACCAGGCCACCCATGTAGCCCAGACGGCACCGGCGGGCCGCAACGCTCCTCGCCACTCTGCTTCTCCCGCGGCCAACGCCGCTACCGACCCTACTGCTCATGTGCAGCATGAATCCTCTCTGCCACCCTCCGTGCAGCGCGATGGCTGCACCATCACGCCTTCCCTCACTCTAGCCACGGCTTCGTCCTCCCGCGCTCGCCGTGGGCCAGCGAACGCGCAGGCTGCGCTACTGCCCCGCCAATGAAGGCTATGATGCCTGGCTGGGTCGCATCACCGAGCTCATCAACGCCGCGAGTGAGGCCCCGTCACCCTCCCACTCACTCCGTCCACCGCCGCCTTGCACGGACGACGTGGCGCATTGCGCGCCTCTGCCTACCGCCCTGCGCAGAGACGACGTCAAGCTGAGGCACGAGGCAAAGCCGCACGACTCGCCATGTGGAGCACCGGCACCGGCACGCGACGAGGCCAGCTTTAAGTTGTGCGCCAGCCGCTGTGTGACACGCATGTGCTTCCGGCACTGCCGCGTCAGCACCAAGATCGGGCCGCTCTAGAAGCTGCGGCACGTGGGCGTCAAGACTACGCCCTCTCACGCGGGCCACGCCTGTGAGCGCAGCGAGCTGCCGTGCCTTCACTTGCGAGTTGCGCTTGGTGGTCTAGCCAGTCGAGTTCAAACCGGAGCTACCCCCACGTTACGACGGCATCCTCTACCCAACGGAGTTCCTCCAGCTCTACGCGCTGAGCATCGAGGCGGCGAATGGCGATTACAAGGTCATGGCGAACTGGTTCCTGTTGGCCCTTGATGACCCACAAGTATAGGGGATCAATTGTAGATCTTTTCGATAAGTAAGAGTGTCGAACCCAACAAGGAGTAGAAGGAAATGACAAGTGGTTTTCAACAAGGTAATATCTGCAAGTGCTGAAATTGTAAGTAACAGGGTAGTTTGATAGCAAGATAATTTGTAACGAGCAAGTAACGATAATAGTAGCAAAAGTGCAGCTAGGTAGCCCAATGCTTTTGAGGCAAAGGAAAGGCCAAAATGGTCTCTTATGATAAGCAAAGCATTCTGGAGGGTACACGGGATTTTCATCTAGTCACTTTCACCATGTTGGCTTGATTCATGTTCGCTACTTTGATAATTTAATATGTGGGTAGACCGGTGCTTAGGTGCTACTCTTACTTGAACGAACCACTTACTTATGATTAACCCTCCCGAAAGCATCTACAACTACGACAAAAGTATTAAGAATAAATTCTAACCATAGCATTGAATTTTCGATCCAATCGGTCCCTTACGGAATAGCGCATAAACTGGGGTTTGAGCTTCTATTACTCTCGCAACCCATCATCTAATTGCTACTCCACAATGCATTCCCTTAGGCCCAAATATGGTGAAGTGTCATGTAGTCGACGTTCACATGGCACCACTAAGGGAATCACAACATACATACTATCAAAATATCGAACACATATCAAGTTCACATGATTACTTGCAACATGATTTCTCTCGTGACCTCAAGAACAAAAGAAACTACTCACAAATAATAATCATACTCAATATCAGAGGGGTATTAAATAGCATATTGGATCCAAACATATAATCTTCCACCAAAGAAACCATATAGTAATCAACTACAAGATGTAATCAACACTACTAGTCACCCACAAGCACCAATCTATAGTTCCGGTAACAAGATTGAACATAAGAGATGAACTAGGGTTTGAGATGAGATGGTGCTGTTGAAGATGTTGATGGAGATTGCCCTACTCAAGAGTGGAGAGTTGTTGGTGATGATGATGATGATGATTTCCCCCTCCGGGAGGGAAGTTCCCCAGGTGGAATCGCTTCGCCGGAGGGCAAAGGTGTTGGGGAACGCAGTATTTCAAAACTTTCCCTACGATCACGCAAGATCTATCTAGGAGATGCATAGCAACCAGAGGGGAGAGTGTGTCTACGTACCCTCATAGACCGAAAGCGAAAGCGTTGAGTAGCACGGTTGATGTAGTTGAACGTCTTCGCCATCCAACTGATCAAGTACCGAACACACGGCACCTCCGCAATCTGCACACGTTCAACTCGGTGATGTCCCATGAACTCTAGATCCAGCTGAGGCCGAGGGAGAGTTTCGTCAGCACGACGGTGTGTTGATGGTGATGATGAAGTTACCGACGCAGGGCTTTGCCTAAGCACTATGACAATATGACCAAGGTGGAAATCTGTGGAGGGGGGCACCGCACACGGCTAAGAAATCAACTTGTTGTTTCTATGGGGTGCCCCTCTCCCCCGTATATAAAGGAGGGGAGGAGGAGGAGGGCCGGCCACAAGGGGCGCGCCCAAAGGGGGTGAGGGAGTCCTGGATTAGGGGGTCTCCGGACAGCCGGACTATATCCTTTGGCCGGATTGTTGGACTATGAAGATACAAGATTCAAGACTTCGTCCCATGTCCGGATGGGACTCTACTTGGCATGGAAGGCAAGCTAGGCAATACGGATATGTATATCTCCTCCTTTGTAACCGACCTTGTGTAACCCTAGCCCTTTCCGGTGTCTATATAAACCGGAGGGTTTTAGTCCGTAGGACAACATACAATCATACCATAGGCTAGCTTCTAGGGTTTAGCCTCTCTGATCTCGTGGTAGATCTACTCTTGTAATACCCATATCATCAAGAATAAATCAAGCAGGACGTAGGGTTTTACCTCCATCAAGAGGGCCCGAACCTGGGTAAAACATCGTGTCCCCTGCCTCTTGTTACCATCCGCCTTAGACGCACAGTTCGGGACCCCCTACCCAAGATCCGCCGGTTTTGACACCGACATTGGTGCTTTCATTGAGAGTTCCTCTGTGTCATCACCGTTAGGTTTGATGGATCCTACAATCATTGATAGCGATGCAGTCCAGGGTGAGACTTTTCTCCCCGGACAGATCTTTGTGTTCGGCGGCTTCGCACTGCGGGCCAACTCGCTTGGCCATCTGGAGCAGATCGAAAGTTACGCCCCTGGCCACCAGGTCAGATTTGGAAGCTTAAACTACACGGCCGATATCTGCGGAGACTTGATCTTCGACGGATTTGAGCCTCTGCCTTGTGCGCCATGCGGTCACGATGAGTACGATTTAGCTCTACCATCAGACAGTGTTCAAGAGATCGCACCGGCAGCCGCTCCGACCCTCAATTCAGAGCCAGTTGCACCATCCATGGATGGGTGGATGGACCCCGCCACGGAGGCCTTACCCTCAGCGGCGATCGAGCCAAACATTGACCTTACCCTGCACAAGAGTCGTGTTGTCAGACTGCCGGATCCTTTTCCGGCCACGGACTCCGAGCCGCCTGCGCCCGTTCCTAGCGAATCCAATTGGGCGCCCATCATGGAGTTTACCTCCGCGGATATTTTTCAACACTCGCCCTTTGGTGACATACTGAACTCATTAAGGTCTCTCTCCTTGTCAAGAGAATCCTGGCCGAACTATGTCCAGCAAGATTGGGATGCGGATGACGAAGAAATTCGCTGCCCACCCACCATCCACCTAGTAGCCACTGTCGACGACTTAACCGACATGCTCGACTTCGACTCCGAAGGCATCGACGTATGGACGACGATGCAGGAGACGAAGAGGAACCACTGCCCACAGGGCATTGGACAACCACCTCATCATATGATATATACATGGTAGATACACCCAAAGAAGGTAATGGCGACGAGACAGCGGAGGATGACCCCTCCAAGAAGCAACCCAAGCGCCGACGTCAGCGGCACCGCTCTAAGTCTTGCCAAAGCAAAAGTGTTGATACCGGCACAGGAGACAATAACACTCCAGATAGTGCCAAAGATGGCAACAATCCCCTCCAGCAAGATTTAGAGCAGGAGGATGGAGGAGCCAGCCCTCCAGACAGAGCGGCAGATGGAGAGGCGGAGGATGATAATTACATGCCCCCCTCTGAAGACGAGGCAAGCCTCGACAATGACAAATTCGTCATGCCAGAGGATCCCGTCGACCAAGAGCACTTCAAGCGCCAGCTTACAGCCACGGAAAATAGCCTTAAGAAAAAGCAGCAGCAGCTTCAAGCTGATCAAGATCTGCTAGCTGACAGATGGACTGAAGTCCTCGCGGCCGGGGAATATAAACTGGAGCGCCCCTCCAAGAGTTACCCAAAATGCAGGTTGCTACCCTGACTGGAGGAAGAAGTGTATGACGCGGCTGATCGGCCACCTCGTGGCCGCGATAGAGAGGCATTCCAGCCAAAAACCCAGTCTGCACCCCGATGCCATTCAAATAAAAAGGCATGGGGAAATACGCCAGACCTGCGAGACGTATTGGAGGACAAAGCAAAACATGCAAGATCGATCTATAGATCATGAGGGCGCGCCACTATGCAAGACGATAAACGTCACACCGGATACAGTAAAAGTAAATCCGGCCGGGCCGAACACAGCGGGCAAGACCCATTCGAGCTGCGTCGCGATATAGTCCAATATAGAGGCGCTACACACCCCTTATGCTTCACAGACGAAGTCATGGATCGTAAAATCCCAGAGGGTTTCAAACCTATAAATATTGAATCATACGACGACACAACAGATCCTGCGGTATGGATCGAGGATTTCCTCCTCCACATCCACATGGCCCGCGGTGATGACTTACACACATCAAATACCTCCCACTAAAGCTCAAAGGACCAGCGCGGCATTGGCTTAACAGCTTGCCAGCAGAGTCCATTAGCTATTGGGAAGATCTGGAGGCCGCATTCCTCGACAACTTTCAGGGCACTTATGTGCGACCACCAGATGCCGATGACTTGAGCCACATAATTCAGCAGCCAGGAGAATCATCCAGGCAATTCTGGACTCGGTTCCTAACAAAGAAAAATCAAATCGTCGACTGTCCGGATGCAGAGGCCCTAGCAGCTTTCAAACACACATCTGCGACGAGTAGCTAGCCCGGCACCTTGGTCAGGAAAAGCCAAAATCTATGGCAGCCCTCACGACACTCATGACCCGCTTTTGTGTGGGAGAAGACAGCTGGCTGGCTCGCAGTAATAACATATCAAAGAACCGTGGTACTTCGGATACCAAGGACGGCAATGGCAGGTCACGTCGAAATAAACATAAGCGCCGCATTAACAGCGACAATACCAAGAATACGGCAGTCAATGCCGGATTCAAAGGCTCTAAACCCGGTCAGTGGAAAAAGCAATTTAAAAGAAGCACTCCGGGCCCGTCCAGTTTGGACCGCATACTCGATCGCTCGTGTCAAATACACGGTACCCCCGACAAGCCAGCCAACCACACCAACAGGGATTGTTGGGTGTTCAAGCAAGCCGGCAAGTTAATTGCCGAAGACAAAGATAAGGGGCCACACAGCGATGACGAAGAGGAGCCCCGGCAGCCGAACAGCGGAGGACAGAAGAGGTTCCCCCCACAAGTACAGACGGAGAACATGATATACGCAACCCACATCCCCAAGAGGGAGCGGAAGCGTGCGCTCAGGGACATATATGCGTTGGAGCCAGTCGCTCCAAAGTTCAACCCATGGTCCTCCTGTCCGATCACCTTCGATCGCAGGGACCACCCCACTAGTATCCGTCATGGTGGATTCGCCGCACTGGTCCTAGACCCAATCATTGACGGATTTCACCTCACTTGAGTCCTTATGGATGGCGGCAGCAACCTGAACCTGCTTTATCAGGACACAGTGCGCAAAATGGGTATAGACACCTCAAGGATCAAACCCACGAAAACGACCTTTAAAGGCGTCATACCAGGTGTAGAGGCCCATTGCACAGGCTCAATTACACTGGAAGTGGTCTTCGGATCCCTAGATAACTTTCGAAGCGAAGAATTAATCTTCGATATAGTCCCGTTCTGCAGTGGCTATCATGCACTGCTCGGGCGAACCGCATTTGCGAGATTCAATGCGGTACCGCATTATGCATACCTCAAGCTCAAGATGCCAGGACCTCGGGGGGTCATCACAGTTAATGGAAACACAGAGCGCTCTCTCCGCACGGAGGAGCACACTGCGGCCCTCGCAGCAGAAGTGCAAAGCAGCCTCTCAAGGCAATCCACCAGTTCGGCGTTTTAAGACCCGGACACCTTCAAGCGTGCTCGGAGTAATCGGCAACTAGACCGCCTGGCACGATCTGAGCTCGCATAGCAATGCGGCCCCCACCCCGGCCCAAGCCAAACGGCGAAATTCGTGCCACGCGTACATAATTACGCATTAAAAATACCATGGGCACAGGCGGGGAGGGGGCACAACTACGGCACACCCCAATACGCGGCTTAAACCGCACTAGTGGCTTCCCGCTTTGTTATTTTTCTCTTTCAGGACTTTAATCTCTGGAAACCCTGTCCGGCAGCATGATTGCCGAACACATGATGCAGCAACAAAGGAGGAAGAAAGCTATGTCACACCACAGAACTCCCAGGTGGATTACGATAACGAGTGAAATATTTGCTTTAATACCATTCCTCGTCTTGCCCTTGGAAGGGACATAGTCCTACTTTTTTCTTATCGCACTATCTGTATCATTCTGCTTTAACGCACCTTTTTGAATAAACAATGCATAACATTACGACTATTATTGCATTCTTGGTTTTATATATATGTGTGTTCATTAATGACGCCTTGCAACCGTACACTTTGGTACGGCTAATGCACCAGGGGCTTAAGTACCCCACATTACGGTGTGAGAAGTCCGAACACTTTCACAAGTGCGGCACCCCGAACTTATAGCATTATATGCATCAGCTCCGAATCATGTCTTTGGTCAAATGTTGGGTTTGCCCGGCTCCTATGTTTTGGTACCTTACGTTCCGCTCTATCGGCTAAGGTAGCACTAGGAGAACTACTGCGATTGTGCCCCGGTTCTGCTGGGCTAAGCACCTCAGTAGAGAAAGCTAAAACTGACTGTCATGATAAGGCGAGAGACTGGTCGCTGTTCGGCGAGGTTTCGAGTCCCTAAAGACTTATGCCGCTTAGAGCGAGGAGCCGGTCCTGTCCGGCTTAAAGGCGTGTATCGCGCGCCGAATTCGGCCTTCCGAATACCAGGGGCTTCGCCAAAATTTAAAATTATAGACTTCTATGGCTAATTGAGAGTGATAAAGAATTATTAGTCCGGTTGCCTTGTTCGCTGTGCTGAGCACCTCCCTCGAAGGACCCAAGAATGGGAACAAGAGTGCTCAGGTTTATCCCGAACACCCCAGCACTCGCGGCATGGGGGCAGAAGCCGAGGACTAGCCATCTCTCAGATTGGATAAACAGCCAAATAGAAGGTAATATTTTAAATTCAAACAAGCGTTGCATAGCGCATATGAAACAACTTTTCATCATACAGGATCACACGAGCAAGTTTACTCAAATATTACATCCTTTGGACATTTGTCCGCTACAAGACGGGCACCCTTCAGGACACCCTCATAATAAATTTCGGGGGTGCGATGCTCCTTGCCCTGCGGCGGTCCTTCCTTGATCAGCTTCACGGCATCTAGCTTGGCCCATTGAACCTTCACATGGGCGAAAGCCCGACGTGCACCTTCGATGTAGACAGACCGCTTGACGACTTCCAACCGTGGGCAGGCATCCACAAGCCGCCTCACTAGGCCGAAGTAGCTATTCGGAAGGGCGTCGCCAGGCCACAGCCAGACTATAAAGCCCTTCATGGCCTGTTCGGCCGCCTTGTGTAGCTCGACCAGTTGCTTCAGCTGGTCGCTCATAGGCATGATACGTCTCCAACGTATCTATAATTTTTTATTGCTCCATGTTATATTATCTACTGTTTTGGGCAATATTGGGCTTTATTATCCACTTTTATATTATTTTTGGGACTAACCTATTAACCGGAGGCCCAGCCCAGATTTGTTGTTTTATGCCTATTTCAGTGTTTTGAAGAAAAGGAATATCAGACGGAGTCGAAATGGAACGAAATCAACTGGAGAAGTTATTTTTGGAAGGAAACACACCCGATGGACTTGGACCCTACGTCAAGGAAGGAACGAGGTGCTCACGAGGGTGGGGGGCGCCCCCCCTAGGGCGCGCCCCCTGTCTTGTGGGACCCCCGTGGCTCCCCTGACGCACCTCCTGCACCCATATATACCTACGTGACCTAAAACTTCTAGAACAGACAATAGATCGGGAGTTCCGCCGCCAGAAGCCTCCTTAGCCACGGAAAGCCAATCTAGACCCATTCCGGCACCCTGCCGGAGGGGGCAATCCCTCTCCGGTGGCCATCTTCATCATCCCGGTGCTCTCCATGACGAGGAGGGAGTAGTTCTCCCTCGGGGTTGAGGGTATGTACTAGTAGCTATGTGTTTGATCTCTCTCTCTCTCGTGTTCTTGATTTGGCACGATCTTGATGTATCGCGAGCTTTGCTATTATATTTGGATCCTATGATGTTTCTTCCCCCCCTCTACTCTCTTGTAATGAATTGAGTTTCCCCTTTGAAGTTATCTTATCGGATTGAGTCTTTAAAGATTTGAGAACACTTGATGTATATCTTGCCGTGGATATCTGTGGTGACAATGGGATATCACGTGATTCACTTGACGTATGTTTTGGTGATCAACTTGCGGGTTCCGCCCATGAACCTATGCATAGGGGTTGGCACACGTTTTTGTCGTGATTCTCCGGTAGAAACTTTGGGGCACTCTTTGAGGTCCTATGTGTTGGTTGAATAGATGAATCTGAGATTGTGTGATGCATATCGTATAATCATACCCACGGATACTTGAGGTGACATTGGAGTATCTAGGTGACATTAGGGTTTTGGTTGATTTGTGTCTTAAGGTGTTATTTTAGTATGAACTCTAGGGCTGTTTGTGACACTTATAGGAATAGCCCGACTGATTGATTGGAAAGAATAACTTTGAGGTGGTTTCGTACCCTACCATAATCTCTTCGTTCGTTCTCCGCTATTAGTGACTTTGGAGTGACTCTTTGTTGGATGTTGAGGGATAGTTATGTGATCCAATTATGTTATTATTGTTGAGGGAACTTACACTAGCGAAAGTATGAACCCTAGGCCTTGTTTCCTAGCATTGCCATACCGTTTACGCTCACTTTTATCATTAGTTACCTTGCTGTTTTTATAATTTCAGATCACAAATACCTTTATCTACTATCCATATTGCACTTGTATCACCATATCTTCGCCGAACTAGTGCACCTATACAATTTACCATTGTATTGGGTGTGTTGGGGACACAAGAGACTCTTTGTTATTTGGTTGCAGGGTTGCTTGAGAGAGACCATCTTCATCCTACGCCTCCTACCGATTGATAAACCTTAGGTCATCCACTTGAGGGAAATTTGCTACTGTCCTACAAACCTCTACACTTGGAGGCCCAACAACGTCTACAAGAAGAAGGTTGTGTAGTAGACATCAAGCTCTTTTCTGGCGTTGTTGCCGGGGTGGTGAGTGCTTGAAGGTATATATTTAGATCTTGCAATCGAGTATTTTAGTTTCTTGTTTTATCACTAGTTTAGTTTTTAAAAAAAACTAAAAAAATGGAATTGAGTTTGTCTCATACGCTTCACCTTTTTAATATCTTTCGTGAGTATGATGGAAAGGATAATTGTGCTCAAGTGCTAGAAGAAGAGATCTCTAAAATGTTTGGCACTAAATATTTGAATGATGAGCATGATTGCAATGTTGTTAGTACGAATTATTTGAATATCCATGATGCTAATGATGATTGCACTAGTTATGATGAAAATACCTCCTATAAACATGTCAATTTTTGTGGAGTAGACTGGGTTTGCAAGTACACACCAAATAGGGAAGACAAATATGGCAAGAGGCATAAGTACTTAGAAACCAAATTGTTGCAAGAAGAGCTAGATGAATGTGCTGAAAATTTAAAATATCTTACCCATACTTGCGAACTTTGCAATGAACATGGTCATTTAAATATCAAATGCAAATTGTTTCATGACCGTATCGTGTCCAAAAATTGTGATGACTTGATTTCCCTTGCACATCATAATGAACTTAGTTTGCTCTTTGGTTATGAAGAAATGAAATGTATAACTGAGGGTATTCCAAAATTTAATCTCGATAAACTTCTTGGTTTTGATCTAGAGAAGATTTATATGTATTGTGCGGTGAATTGCATTGAAAATCCTTATATTGCCAATTACATAAAGAAAAGAAAACAAATAGAAGATGAAGAGAATGCTAACGAAAGGGAAGAGACTTCCCAATATTCTCCTATTATTTCTTATGATGAATCAGGTAACGAAGAGGAGCCCTCTATTCAACCAATCTCATTAATAAGGAACTCCAAAACGAGGATTGAACCCACGCATGATGTGGTGAAGAAGAAGAAAAGAAAAAGGAAGAGAGGTAAAAAGATATCTCTCCCAAATAATGCTGCTCCTATTACTATTGTGCCTCATGAAAATATAATTGTGGAAGATAATGATACTTCTTATGATCTTGAAAATCTTTTTGGCACTTGCTTGGAAGAATATGATAATTGCTATACTATTGGTGCTATCCATAGTATTAATTATGAGAGTGATTATGCTTATGATATGAAAAGGCCCAAGCTTGGGGAAGCTATGATTAATGAAGATGATATTTTTAGTCTCCCAAGTTTTGATATGCAAGTTTATAATGATGATAGCATGCCTCCTACTTATGATAATTATTGTGATGACACATATGCTATAAAAAGTAGTGATTATATTTATAAAACTTGTCATTATTATGATTACCCCTTCTCTGAACATTACTCTTTTAATGTGGAACCAATTTATAGTATCCAAGTCTCTTATGATACTTCCACTATCCCGAATGAGAAGAATTTTGCTTATATGGAGAGTTATAAAATTTCTATGCTTGTAGATCATGAAAATAATGCTTTAGGTGCTGGTTATATTGTTGAATTCATTCATGATGCTACTGAAAATTATTATGAGGGAGGAACATATGCTTGTAGGAATTGCAATAATATCAAGTTTCCTCTCTATGTGCTTAAAGTTTTGAAGTCATGCTTGTTTTTCCCTCCTATGCTAGTTGATTATTGTTCCCACAAGTTGTTTGCTCACAAAATCCCTATGCATAGGAAGTATGTTAGACTTAAATGTGCTAGTCATATTCTTCATGATGATCTCTTTATGTTTCAATTCTTATCTTTTATGTGAGCATCATTGAAATCATCATGCCTAGCTAGGGGCATTAAACGATAGCGCTTGTTGGGAGGCAACCCAATTTTATTTTTGTTCCTTGCTTCTTGTTCCTGTTTAATAATAAATAATTCATCTAGCCTCTGTTTAGATGTGGTTCTATGCTTTTAATTAGTGTTTGTGCAAAGTAGAACCTTTGGGAAGACTTGGTGGAAGTCATGTTGATCATGCTATCAAAAACAGAAACTTTAGCGCTCATGAGAATTCCTGCCATTTTTATTTGGGGAGTGCTATTTAGTTAATTATTTTTTCAGATGATTAATAGATAAATTCCTCAGGTCCATCAATTTCTTTGAGAATTTTATGAATTCTATAAGTATATGTTTGATCCATATTACTACAGACTGTTCTGTTTTTGACAGATTCTGTTTTTCATGTGTTGTTTACTTATTTTGATGAATCTATGGCTAGTAAAATAGTTTATAAACCATAGAGAAGTTGTAGTACAGTAGGTTTAACACCAATATAAATAAAGAATGAGTTCATTACAGTACCTTGAAGTGGTGATTTATTTTCTTATACTAACAGAGCTTACGAGTTTTCTGTTAAGTTTTGTGTTGTGAAGTTTTCAAGTTTTGGGTAAGGATTCGATGGACAATGGAATAAGGAGTGGCAAGAGCCTAAGCTTGGGGATGCCCAAGGCACCCCAAGGTAATATTAAATGACAACCAAGAGCCTAATCTTGGGGATGCCCCGGAAGGCATCCCCTCTTTCGTCTTCGTTCATCGGTAACTTTACTTGGAGTTATATTTTTATTCGCCACATGATATGTGTTTTGCTTGGAGCGTCAATTTATTTTGTTAGGATTTGCTTGTTGTTTGAATAAAGTATCAAGATCTAAAATTATTAAATGTTAGAGAGTCTTCACATGGTTGCATAATTATTCAACTACTCATTGATCTTCACTTATATCTTTCGGAGTAGTTTGTCATTTGCTCTAGTGCTTCACTTATATCTTTTAGAGCATGGTGGTAGTTTTATTTTGAAGAAATAGATGAACTCTCATGCTTCACTTATATTATTTTGAGAGTATTAAATAGCATGGTAATTTTCTTAAAATCCTAATATGCTAGGTATTCAAGAATAATAAAATTCTCTTATGAGTGTGTTGAATACTATGAGAAGTTTGATGCTTGATGATTGTTTTGAGATATGGAGATGGTGATATTAGAGTCATGCTAGTTGAGTAGTTGTGAATTTGAGAGATACTTGTGTTGAAGTTTGTGATTCCCGTAGCATGCACATATGGTGAACCGTTATGTAACGAAGTCGGAGCATGAGGTGTTTATTTATTGTCTTCCTTATGAGTGGTGGTCGGGGACGAGCGATGGTCTTTTCCTACAAATCTATCCCCCTAGGAGCATGCGTGTAGTACTTTGTTTCGATGACTAATAGATTTTTGCAATAAGTATGTGAGTTCTTTATGACTAATGTTGAGTCCATGGATTATATGCACTCTCACCCTTCCACCCTTGCTAGCCTCTCTAGTATTGCGCACCTTTCGCCGGTACCATAAACCCACCATATACCTTCCTCAAAACAGCCACCATACCTACCTATTATGGCATTTCCATAGCCATTCCGAGATATATTGCCATGCAACTTTCCACTGTTCCGTTATTATGACACGCTTCATCATTGTCATATTGCTTTGCATGATCATGTAGTTGACATTGTATTTGTGGCAAAGCCACCGTTCATAATTCTTTCATACATGTCACTCTTGATTCATCGCATATCCCGGTACACAGCCGGAGGCATCCATATAAATTCATACTTTGTTCTAGTATCGAGTTGTATCATCGAGTTGTAAATAAATAGAAGTGTGATGATCATCATTCAATAGAGCATTGTCCCCTCCCAAAAAAAAGAGAAAAAAAGAGAAAGGCCAAATAAAAAATAAAAATAAATAAAAGGGGCAGTGCTACTATCCTTTTTCCACACTTGTGCTTCAAAGTAGCACCATGATATAGCGAGTCTCATATATTGTGCTTCAAAGTAGCACCATGTTCTTCATATAGAGAGTCTCATATGTTGTCACTTTCATATACTAGTGGGAATTTTACATTATAGAACTTGGCTTGTATATTCCAATGATGGGCTTCCTCAAATTGCCCTAGGTCTTCGTGAGCAAGCAAGTTGGATGCACACCCACTAGTTTCTTTTGTTGAGCTTTCATACATTTATAGCTCTAGTGCATCCGTTGCATGGCAATCCCCACTCACTCACATTGATATCTATTGATGGGCATCTCCATAGACCGTTGATATGCCTAGTCGATGTGAGACTATCTTCTCCCTTTTTTTCTTCTCCACAACCACCATTCTATTCCACCTATAGTGCTATGTCCATGGCTCACGCTCATGTATTGCGTGAAGATTGAAAAAGTTTGAGAACATCAAAAGTACGAAACAATTGCTTGGCTTGTCATTGGGGTTGTGAATGATTTAAATATGTTGTGTGGTGAAGATGGGGCATAGCCAGAATATATGATTTTGTAGGGATAGCTTTCTTTGGCCATGTTATTTTGAGAAGACATAATTGCTTAGTTGGTATGCTTGAAGTATTATTATTTCTATGTCAATATGAAATTTTGTCTTGAATGTTCCGAATCTGAATATTCATGCTACAATTAAGAATAATTACATTGAAATTATGCCAACTAGCATTCCACATCAAAAATTATCTTTTTTATCATTTACCTACTCGAGGACGAGCAGGAATTAAGCTTGGGGATGCTTGATACGTCTCCAACGTATCTATAATTTTTGATTGCTCCATGCTATATTATCTACTGTTTTGGGCAATATTGGGATTTATTATCCACTTTTATATTATTTTTGGGACTAACCTATTAACCGGAGGCCCAGCCCAGATTTGCTGTTTTATGCCTATTTCTGTGTTTTGAAGAAAAGGAATATCAGACGGAGTCGAAACAGAACGAAATCAACTGGAGAAGTTATTTTTGGAAGGAAACACACCCAATGGACTTGGACCCTACGTCAAGGAAGGAACGAGGTGCTCACGAGGGTGGGGGGCGCCCCCCCCTAGGGCGCGCCCCCCTGTCTCGTGGTGCCCCCGTGGTTCCCCTGACGTACCTCCTGCACCCATATATACCTACGTGACCTAAAACTTCCAGAACAGACAATAGATCGGGAGTTCCGCTGCCAGAAGCCTCCGTAGCCATCGAAAGCCAATCTAGACGCATTCCGGCACCCTGCTGGAGGGGGCAATCCCTCTCCGGTGGCCATCTTCATCATCCCGGTGCACTCCATGACGAGGAGGGAGAAGTTCTCCCTCGGGGCTAAGGGTATGTACCAGTAGCTATGTGTTTGATCTCTCTCTCTCGTGTTCTTGATTTGGCACGATCTTGATGTACCGCGAGCTTTGCTATTATATTTGGATCCTATGATGTTTCTTCCCCCCTCTACTCTCTTGTAATGAATTGAGTTTCCCCTTTGAAGTTATCTTATCGGATTGAGTCTTTAAAGATTTGAGAACACTTGATGTATGTCTTGCCATGGATATCTGTGGTGACAATGGGATATCACGTGATTCACTTGATGTATGTTTTGGTGATCAACTTGCGGGTTCCGCCCATGAACCTATGCATAGGGGTTAGCACACGTTTTTGTCGTGATTCTCCGGTAGAAACTTTGGGGCACTCTTTGATGTCCTATGTGTTGGTTGAATAGATGAATCTGAGATTGTGTGATGCATATCGTATAATCATACCTACGGATACTTGAGGTGACATTGGAGTATCTAGGTGACATTAGGGTTTTGGTTGATTTGTGTCTTAAGGTGTTATTCTAGTACGAACTCTAGGGCTGTTTGTGGCACTTATAGGAATAGCCAACAGATTGATTGGAAAGAATAACTTTGAGGTGGTTTCGTACCCTACCATAATCTCTTCGTTCGTTCTCCGCTATTAGTGACTTTGGATTGACTCTTTGTTTCATGTTGAGGGATAGTTATGTGATCCAATTATGATATTATTGTTGAGGAAACTTACACTAGCGAAAGTATGAACCATAGGCCTTGTTTCCTAGCATTGCAATACCGTTTACGCTCACTTTTATCATTAGTTACCTTGCTGTTTTTATAATTTCAGATTACAAATACCTTTATCTACTATCCATATTGCACCTGTATCACCATCTCTTCGCCGAACTAGTGCACCTATACAATTTACCATTGTGTTGGGTGTGTTGGGGACACAAGAGACTCTTTGTTATTTGGTTGCAGGGTTGCTTGAGAGAGACCATCTTCATCCTACGCCTCCTACGGATTGATAAACCTTAGGTCATCCACTTGAGGGAAATTTGCTACTGTCCTACAAACCTCTGCACTTGGAGGCCCAACAACGTCTACAAGAAGAAGGTTGTGTAGTAGACATCAAGGCGCCGGGTGTTCGGTCCCAGTATACTGAGACCAGAACAACTTCTCCGTTGAGCTTCCGTCCTCGGCCTGGTAAAACTGTGCAGCATCCGACACGCTGCGGGGCAAATCTGCGAATGCTCCTGGAGAGCTTCGGATTCGGGTAAGTAATAGGTAATTTACTTTCACATGCTTTCTTTGCATATAGAATGCCTTACCCGCCGCTATGTTCTTCATCGCGTCAATCTCCTGGAGGGCCTTTTGGGCTTCGGCCTTGGCACTCTTTGTGCTCTCGAGGGCCGCGGCAAGCTCAGACTCTCGCGTCTTCGAGTCAAGCTCCAACGCCTCGTGCTTCGTCACGAGAGCCTGGAGCTCCTGATGCACCTCGCCCACCCGAGCCTCTTGCCTTTCCCGCTCGGTGCGCTCCTTGGCCGCTTTGTCTTCGGCCTTGGATAGCGCTTGCTTCAGGGTCGCCACCTCGGTCGTGGCCCCTGGCAAATATACGATGATCCTGTCATTTTGCAATCGCGTCTTCTTTTATATATACATATCTATAGACAGGGTATTACTTACCCTTGTTCTCCTCGAGCTGCCTCTTGGCAAGGCCGAGCTCTTTCTTGGACCCCTCGAGCTCCTGCTTCAGTGTGGCGACCTCCGCGGTCAGTGCGGCTGAGGCCAACAGCGAAGCCTGCATACGCATATAGACATAATTATGTTAGACTCCCGCGGTATTATTTGATCCTCTATTCGGCTTTTCTTTTTGAACACCGAACAGATCATCAGGGGCTACTGTCTATGCGGTAATATTTTTCCTATATTTCGAACACTTACCTCAAAGCCTGTTAGAAAGCTGGCACAGGCTTCAGTCAATCCGCTCTTGGCGGACTGAACCTTTTGGACCACCGCACTCATAATAGTACAGTGATCCTCGTCGATGGAAGCACTGCGAAGCGCTCCCAGCACTTTGTCCGGCGCCTCTGGATGGACAGAGGTCACCGGCACATGCGTCATGCCCCTCTTGGAAGGAGGCCGCCTGCCCGAGTCTGGAACCACTGGAGGTTCCGGCGTGGTGTTCGGCTGAGGGCCAAACTCGGAGCCCTCAGGGGCCTTGTTCCCTCCGCTCGTGGAGTCCGGAAGGTCGCCTTGAGGCGCCTCCGGGACTGTCTCCCCTCGACCCAGTGCCTCCTGAGACAATACCTCTGCGTCGTCCGCAGGGCAAGGGGAGGTGGCGGTCGGCAGTGGATCGTTATCCATATCCGACGAGCCCTGGGAGCCGTCCGACGATACATCAATACGGGCTCGGGGCGGCCTGCATAATCATATTCGGCGTTAGGAGAAGCAGTGCGACAAAGGAATGCTATGAGCTACTCTGGTATCCGAATACTTACGACTTCGCCAGGGGCTTGGCCCTGAGCAGCCACTCGTCTTTGCCTTCGGCGGCAGTGGTGGAACTGTTCGGAAGGAGAGTCCTTCCCTTCTTGGACCCTTCGGCCTCCCCAGTTGGGATGACCTTCCTTTTCTTGTCTCCCCCAACTGAAGGGGGAGCATCTTCTTCTCCCTCCTCATCTTCAGGGGAGGAGTGTGTCGCAGAGTTATCGGACGATGAGTCTGATGATGCCTGGCGTCGGGAACTCTTTCGGGTTCCCTTGGCCTTCTTGGTCTTCTTCGGCACCTTGTAAGGAGCCGGAGTCAGCATCTTCGTCAGGAGAGTGTCTGCTGGGCCTTCAGGCAAAGGAGCCGAACAGTCGATCTGTCTGGCCATCTCCTGCCAGTCCTGTCAAAGGTACGGGAGCTTAGATCCCGCATAGAGTCAAACTATGAAAAACAAGTATCCTGTGAGAGGTAAAATAGCTTACCGCGCTGGCTTGGCACTTCGCGCAGAATCCGCGATCCTCGGTAGTGGGAGGGGGAACCTCGGCACCCTTGAATAGCACCTTCCAGGCATCCTCGTGAGTTGTGTCGAAGAGCCTGTTCAGAGTTCGGTGCTGGGCCGGGTCGAACTCCCACAAGTTGAAAGTCTGTTGTTGGCACGGGAGGATCCGGCGGATGAGCATGACCTGGACTACATTGACGAGTTTGAGCTTCTTGTTCACCATGTTTTGAATACATGTTTGGAGTCCGGTCAGCTCTCCCAAACTACCCCAGGACAGGCCCTTCTCTTGCCAGGAGGTGAGCCGCGTGGGGATGCCAGATCGGAACTCGGGGGCCGCTGCCCATTTAGGGTCACGCGGCTCGGTGATGTAGAACCACCCCGATTGCCACCCCTTTATGGTCTCCACAAAGGAGCCCTCGAGCCATGTGACATTGGGCATCTTGCCCACCATGGCGCCTCCGCACTCCGCCTGGCAGCCGCTCACTACCTTCGGCTTGACATTGAAGGTCTTCAGCCATAAGCTGAAGTGGGGCTTGATGCAGAGGAAGGCCTCGCACACGACGATAAACGCCGAGATGTTGAGGATGAAGTTCGGGGCCAGATCGTGGAAATCCAGGCCGTAGTAGAACATGAGCCCCCGGACGAATGGGTGGAGAGGGAATCCCAGTCCACGGAGGAAATGGGTAAGGAACACTACCCTCTCATGGGGCCTGGGGGTAGGGATGAGCTGCCCCTCATCTAGGAGCCGGTGCGCGATGTCGTCGGGCAGGTATCCAGCTCTCCTCAGCTTCTTGATGTGTCCCTCCGTGACGGAGGAGACCATCCACCTGCCTCCCGTTGCGGACATGGTTGGAGAAGGTCGAGGTGGGAAATGCGGACTTGGGCGCTGGAGCTCGAGTGTGCGAAAATGGATGAGCAAAGGAGGAAGAAGGCATGGATGAAAAGGTGAATCATTATCCCTTTATATGGGCGGCCGAAACTATGCGCCCCCACTAGCCTGGTAAAACTCGCTTATCCCCCAAGCGCCATAATCGATGGCGCGGTTGGGTTACCCACGCCCGTATTGATGAGAATCCCGTGATAAGGGGAACACGATCTCTGCTTTGACAAGACGTGTCAAAAAACTGCCTCGCGTTATGTGCGGGGCTAGTTAAAGGAAACAGTTCGAATAATCATCGGGCCATGGCATAATGTCGTGTTGCCAAAACAAGTCAGTAAATTGGATTTATGGAAATGTTATTCTCTCTACGGTGGTGTGTGGAACTTATTTTGCAGGGTCGGACACTATCCTTGTGTTCAAATTCTTCTGTGGTGTATTCGGAGGAGGAACCTGCCTTGCAATGCCGAAGACAATACTGCGCGCCGGACTCATCGTCATTGAAAGCCTGGTTCAGGGGCTACTGAGGGAGTCCTGGATTAGGGGGTCTCCGGATAGCCGGACTATATCCTTTGGCCGGATTGTTGGACTATGAAGATACAAGATTGAAGACTTTGTCCCGTGTCCGGATGGGACTCTACTTGGCGTGGAAGGCAAGCTAGGCAATACAGATATGTATATCTCCTCCTTTGTAACCGACCTTGTGTAACCCTAGCCCTTTCCGGTGTCTATATAAACCGGAGGGTTTTAGTCCGTAGGACAACATACAATCATACCATAGGCTATCTTCTAGGGTTTAGCCTCTCTGAGCTTGTGGTAGATCTACTCTTATAATACCCATATCATCAAGAATAAATCAAGCAGGACGTAGGGTTTTACCTCCATCAAGAGGGCCCAAACCTGGGTAAAACATCATGTCCCCTGCCTCCTGTTACCATCCGCCTTAGACGCACAGTTCGGGACCCCCTACCCGAGATCCGCCGGTTTTGACACCGACAGGGGGTTTCCTACTCCTAGTAGGAGTAGGTTTCCCCCTTACCTAGTCCAAGTAGGAGAAGAAGGAAGGAGAGGAGAGGTAGAAGGAAAGAGGGGGCGCCGCCCCCTCCCTAGTCCAATTCGGACCAGCCCATGGGGGGGCGACCTCCCCTTGTGGCCCTTCTCTCCTTTCCACTAAGGCCCATGAAGGCCCAATACTTCCCCTGGCAAACTCCCGTAACTCTCCGGTACTCCAAAAATACCCGAACCACTCAGAACCTTCCAATATATCGATCTTTACATATCAGCCATTTCGAGACTCCTCATCATGTCTGTGATCTCATCCGAGACTCCGAACAAACTTCGGTCAACAAAGCACATAACTCATAATAAAAATCGTCATCAAACGTTAAGCGTGCGGACCCTACGGGTTCGAGAACTATCTAGACATGACCGAGACATATCTCCGGTCAATTAGCAATAGCGGAACCTGGATGCTCATATTGGCTCCTAGATATTCTACGAAGATCTTTATCGGTCAAGCCGCATAACAACATATGTTCTTCCCATTGTCATCGGTATGTTAATTTCCCAAGATTCGATCATTGTTATCATCATACCTAGTTCAATCTCGTTACTCACAAGTCTCTTTACTAGTTCTGTAATGCATCATCCCGTAACTAACTCATTAGTCACATTGCTTGCAAGGCTTATGGTGATGTGCATTACAGAGAGGGCCCAGAGATACCTCTCCAACAATCGGAGTGACAAATCCTAATCTCGATCTATGCCAACTCAACAAACACCACCGAAGACACCTATAGAGCATCTTTATAATCACCCAGATACGTTGTGACGTTTGATAGCCCACTAAGTGTTCCTCCGGTATTCGGGAGTTGCATAATCTCATAGTCATAGGAACATGTATAAGTCATGAAGAAAGCAATAGCAACAAACTAAACGATCATAGTGCTAAGCTAACGGATGGGTCTTGTCCATCACATCATTCTCTAATGATGTGATCCTGTTCATCAAATGACAAGATATGTCTATTGTCAGGAAACTTAACCATCTTTGATAAACGAGCTAGTCAAGTAGAGGCATACTAGGGATACTCTGTTTGTCTATGTATTCACACATGTACTAAGTTTCCGGTTAATACAATTCTAGCATGAATAATAAACATTTATCATGATATAAGGAAATAAAAGTAACAACTTTATTATTGCCTCTAGGGCATATTTCCTCCAGTCTCCCAATTGCACTAGAGTCAATAATCTAGTTCACATCGTCATGTGATTTCACACCAATAGTTCACGTCTTTATGTGATTAGTTCACATCTCCATGTGACTAATACCCAAAGGGTTTACTAGAGTCAATAATCTAGTCCACATCGCTATGTGATTAACACCCAAAGAGTGATCATGTTTTTCTTGTGAGAGAAGTTTAGTCAACTGGTCTGCCACATTCAGAGCCGTATGTATTTTGCAAATTTTCTATATATGTCTACAATGCTCTGCACGGAGCTACTCTAGCTAATCGCTCCCACTTTCAATATGTATCTAGATCGAGACTTAGAGTCATCCAGATCTGTGTCAAAGCTTGCATCGACATAAATCTTTACGACGAACTCTTTGTCACCTCCATAACCGAGAAATATTTCCTTATTCCACTAAGGATAATTTTGACCGTTGTTCAGTGATCTACTCCTGGATCACTATTGTACCCTCTTGTCAAACTCATGGTGAGGTACACAATAGGTCTGGTACACAGCATAGCATACTTTATAGAACCTATGACTGAGGCATAGGGAATGACTTTTCATTCTCTTTCTATTTTCTACCGTGGACGGATTTTGAGTCTTTACTCAGTTTCACACCTTACAACTCAGGCGAGAACTCCTTCTTTGACAGATCCATTTTGAACTCCTTCAAAATCTTATCAAGGTATGTACTCATCGAAAGTCTTATCAAGCGTCTTGATCTATCTTTATAGATCTTGATGCCCAATATGTAAGTATCTTTACAGGTAATTCTTTCTTTGAAAAACTCCTTTCAAATTCTCCTTTATGCTTTCCAGAAAATTCTACATCATTTCCAATCAACAATATGTCATTCACATATACTTATCAGAAAGTCTGTAGTGCTCCCACTCACTTTCTTGTAAATATAGGCTTCACTGCAAGTCTATATAAAACTATATGCTTTGATCAACTCATCAAAGTGTATATTCCAACTCCGAGATGCTTGCACCAGTCCATGGATGGATCGCTGGAGCTTGCTCACTTTGTTAGCACCTTTAGGATCGACAAAACCTTCTGGTTACATCATATATGACTCTTCTTTAATAAATCCATCAAGGAATACAGTTTTGACATCCATTTGCCAGATTTCATAAAATGCGGCAATTGCTAACATGATTCAGACAGACTTTTAAGCATCGATACGAGTGAGAAAATCTCATCATAGTCAACACTTTGAACTTGTTGAAAACCTTTTTGCGACAATTCGAGCTTTGTATATAGTAACACTACTATCAGTGTCCGTCTTCCTCTTGAAGATCCATTTATTCTGAATGGCTCACCGATCATCGGGCAAGTCAATCAAAGTCCATACTTTGTTCTCATACATGGATCCCATCTCAGATTTCATGGCCTTAAGCCATTTCACAAAATTTGGGCTCATCATCTCTTCCTCATAGTTCATAGGTTCGTCATGGTCTAGTAACATGACTTCCAGAACAGGATTACTGTACCACTCTGGTGCGGAACATACTCTGGTTGACCTACGAGGTTCGGTAGTAACTTGATCTGAAGTTTCATGATCATCATCATTAACTTCCTCACTAATTGGTGTAGGCATCACTGGAACTGATTTCTGTGATGAACTACTTTACAATTCGGGAGAAGGTACAATTACCTCATCAAGTTCTACTTTCCTCCCACTCACTTCTTTTGAGAGAAACTCCTTCTCTTGAAAGGATCCACTCTTAGCAACAAAGATCTTGCCTTCGTATCTGTGATAGAAGGTGTACCCAACAGTTTCTTTTTGGTATCCTTTGAAGATGCACTTCTCCAATTTGGGTTTGAGCTTATCAGGCTGAAACTTTTTCACATAAGCATCGCAATGCCAAACTTTAAGAAACGACAGCCTAGGTTTCTTGCTAAACCACAGTTCACACGGTGTCATCTCAATGATTTTTAGACGGTGCCCTATTTAATGTGAATGCAGCTGTCTCTAATGCATAACCCCAAAACGATAGTGGTAAATCGGTAAGAGACATCATAGATCGCATCATATCTAATAAAGTACGGTTATGACGTTCGGACACACCATTACGATGTGGTGTTCCAGGTGGCGTGAGTTGCGAAACTATTCAACATTATTTCAACTAAAGGCCAAACTCGTAACTCAAATATTTCGTCTCCGCGATCAGATCATAGAAACTTTGTTTTCTTGTTACAATGATTCTCCACTTCACTCTGAAATTCTTTGAACTTTTCAAACGTTTCAGACTTGTGTTTCATTAAGTAGATATACTCATATTTGCTCAAATAATCTGTGAAGGTCAGAAAATAATGATACCCGCCACGAGCCTCAACACTCATCGAACCGCATACATCGGTATGTATTATTTCCAATAAGTCAGTGGCTCGCTCCATTGTTCCGGAGAACGGAGTCTTAGTCATCTTGCCCATGAGGCATAGTTCACAAGCATCAAATGATTCATCATCAAGTGATTCCAAAAGTCCATACGCATGGATTTTCTTCATGCGCTTTACACCAATATGACCTAAACGGCAGTGCCACAAGTATGTTGCACTATCATTATCAACTTTGCATCTTTTGGCATCAATATTATGAATATGTGTATCACTATGATCGAGATTCAATAAACCATTTATATTAAGTGTATGACCATAGAAGGTTTTATTCATGTAAACAGAACAACAATTATTCTTTGACTTATATGAATAACCGTATTGCGATAAACATGATCCAATCATATTCATGCTCAACACAAACACCAAATAACATTTATTTTAGGTTCAACACTAATCCCGAAGGTATAGGAGTGTGCGATGGTGATCTTATCAACCTTGGAATCATTTCCAACACACATCGTCACCTTTCCCTTACCTAGTCTCTATTCATTTTGCAACTTCTATTTTGAGTTACTAATCTTAGCAACTAAACCGGTATCAAATACCCTGGGGTTACTATGAACACTAGTAAAGTACACATCAATAACATGTATATCAAATATACTTTTGTTCACTTTGCCATCCTTCTTATCCGCCAAGTATTTGGGGTAGTTCCGCTTCTAGTGACCATTCCCTTTGAAGTAGAAGCACTCAGTTTCAGGCTTAGGTCTAGCTTCGGGCTTCTTCATGGGAGTGGCAACTTGCTAGCCATTCTTCTTAAAGTTCCCTTTCTTTCCCTTGCCCTTTTTCTTGAAACTAGGGGTCTTGTCAACCATCAAAACTTGATTCTTTTTCTTGATTTCTACCTTCGCCAATTTCAGCATCGCGAAGAGCTTGGGAATCATTTCCGTTATCCCTTGCATATTATAGTTCATCACGAAGTTCTAGTAACTTGGTGATAGTGACTTGAGAACTCTGTCAATCACTATCTTATCTGGAAGATTAACTCCCACTTGATTTAAGTGATTGTAGTACTCACACACTCTGAGCACATGCTCAGTAGCTGAGCTATTCTCCTCCATCTTGTAGGCAAAGTACTTGTCAGAGGTCTCATCCCTCTCGACTCGGGCATGAGTCTGAAATATCAATTTCAGCTCTTGGAACACATTATATGCTCCGTGGCGTTCAAAACATCTTTGAAGTCCCGGTTCTAAGCCATAAATCATGGCACAATAAACTATCAAGTATTCATCATACCGAGCTTGCCAAACATTCATAACGTCTGCATCTGCTCCTGCAATAGGTCCGTCACCTAGCGGTGCATCAAGGACATAATTGTTCTGTGCAGCAATGAGGATAATCCTCAGATCATTGAGCTAGTCTGCATCATTGCTACTAACATCTTTCAACATAGTTTTCTCTAGGAACATATCATAAATAAAATGGGGAAGCTATATGTGAGCAATTGATCTACAACATAGATATGCAAATACTATCAGGACTAAGTTCATGATAAATTTAAGTTCAATTAATCATATTACTTAAGAACTCCCACTTAGATAGACATCCCTCTAATCATCTAAGTGATCACGTGATCCATATCAACTAAACCATGTCCGATCATCACGTGAGATGGAGTAGTTTTCAATGGTGAACATCACTATGTTGATCATATCTACTATATGATTAACATTCGACCTTTCGGTCTTGGTGTTCCAAGGCCATATCTACATATGCTAGGCTCGTCAAATTTAACCCGAGTATTCTGCATGTGCAAAACTGGCTTGCACCCATTGTATGTGAACATAGAGCTTATCACACCTGATCATCACGTGGTGTGTTGGCACGAATAACTGTCGCAACGGTGCATACTCAGGGAGAACACTTATACCTTGAAATTTTAGTAAGGGATGATATCATAATGCTACCGTCGTACTAAGCAAAATAAGATGCATAAAAGATAAACATCACATGCAATCAAAATATGTGACATGATATGGCCATCATCATCTTGTGCCTTTGATCTCCATCTCCAAAGTACGGTCATGATCTCCATTGTCACCGACATGACACCATGATCTCGATCATCTTGATCTCTATCAACGTGTCGTCATATGGCCGTCTCGCCAAATATTGCTTTGGAAACTATTGCATTCGCATAGCGATAAAGTAAAGCAATTGTATGGCGCTTGCATCTTATGTAATAAAGAGACAACCATAAGGCTCCTGCCAGTTGCCGATAACTTTAACAAAACATGATCATCTCATACAACAATTTATATAATCATGTCTTGACCAAATCACATCACAACATGCCCTGCAAAAACAAGTTAGACGTCCTCTACTTTGTTGTTGCAAGTTTTACGTGGCTGCTATGGGCTTAGGGAGAACCGTTCTTACCAACGCATCAAAAACCACAACGTGGTATAGTGATTGCTTTTTGATCTTCAGAAAGAACCATGTTCATTGAATCCGATTCAACTAAAGTTGGAGAAACTGACACCTGCCAGCCACCTGTGTGCAAAGCACGTCGGTAGAACCAGTCTCATGAACGTAGTCATTTAATGACGGTCTGAGCCGCTTCATCCAACAATACCGCCAAATCAAGAAACAACTAGTGACGACAAGCAATATGTATATACCCACGCCCACAACTCCTTTGTGTTCTACTCGTGCATATAACATCTACGCATAGACCTGGCTCTGATACCACTATTGGGGACGCAGTATTTCAAAAACATTCCTACGATCACGCAAGATCTATCTAGGAGATGCATAGCAACGAGAGGGGAGAGTGTGTGTATGTACCCTCGTAGACCGAAAGCGGAAGCGCTGTGTAACGTAGTTGATGTAGTTGAACGTCTTCGTGATCCAACCGATCAAGTACCGAATGCACGACACCTCCGCGATCTGCACACGTTCAGCTCGGTGACGTCCCTCGAACTCTAGATCCAGGTAAAGCCGAGGGAGAGTTCCGTCAGCATGACGGTGTGTTGACGGTGATGATCAAGTTACCGACGCAGGGCTTCGCCTAAGCACTATGACAATATGACCCATATGGAAATCTGTGGAGGGGGCACCGCACATGGCTAAGAAATCAACTTGTGTGTCTATGGGGTGCCCCCTCCCCCGTATATAAAGGAGGAGAGGAGGAGGAGGGTCGGCCACAAGGGGCGTGCCCAAAGGGGGGATTCCTACTCCTAGCAGGAGTAGGTTTCCCCCTTTCCTAGTCCAAGTAGGAGAAGAAGGAAGGAGAGGAGAGGGAGAAGGAAAGAGGGGGGCGCCGCCCCCTCCCTAGTCCAATTTGGACCAGCCCATGGGGGGGGCCTCCTGTTGTGGCCCTTCTCTCCTTTCCACTAAGGCCCATGCAGGCCCAATACTTCCCCCAGCGAATTCCCGTAACTCTCTGGTACCCCAAAAAATACTCGAACCACTCAGAACCTTTCCTATGTCCGAATATAGCCTCCCAATATATCGATCTTCACGTCTTGACAAATTCAAGACTCCTCTTCATGTCCGTGATCTCATCCGGGACTCCGAACAAACTTCGGTCATCAAATCACATAACTCGTAATACAAATTGTCATCGAACGTTAAGCGTGCGGACCCTACGGGTTCGAGAACTATGTATACATGACCGAGACATATCTCCGGTCAATAATCAATAGTGGAACCTGGATGCTCATATTGGCTCCTACATATTCTATGAAGATCTTTATCGGTCAAACTGCATAACAACATACGTTGTTCCGTTTGTCATCGGTATGTTACTTTCCCGAGATTCGGTCGTTGGTATCATCATACCTAGTTCAATATCGTTACTGGCAAGTCTCTTTACTCATTCCGTAATGTATCATCCCGTAACTAACTCATTAGTCACATTGCTTGCAAGGCTTATGGTGATGTGCATTACCGAGAGGGCCCAGAGATACCTCTCCAACAATCGGAGTGACAAATCCTAATCTCGATCTATGCCAACTCAACAAACACCATCGGAGACACCTGTAGAGCATCTTTATAGTCACCTAGTTACGTTGTGACGTTTGATAGCACACTAAGTGCTCCTCCGATATTCAGGAGTTGCGTAATCTCATAGTCATATGAACATGTATAAGTCATGAAGAAAGCAATAGCAATAAACTAAATGATCATAGTGCTAAGCTAACGGATGGGTCTTTTCCACCACATCATTCTCTAATGATGTGATCCCGTTCATCAAATGACAACACATGTCTATGGTCAGGAAACTTAACCATCTTTGATTAACGAGCTAGTCAAGTAGAGGCATACTAGGGACACTTTGTTTGTCTATGTATTCACACATGTACTAAGTTTCCGGTTAATACAATTCTAGCATGAATAATAAACATTTATCATGATATAAGGAAATATAAATAACAACTTTATTATTGCTTCTAGGGCATATTTCCTTCAAAAAGTGCTCCTGCCCAAGTTCCGCATCGAGACGGCGGCGCTCCATCCCGAAAGTCCTCTCCTTATTTTTTCTAGGTCAAAATGACTTATATACCAGAATATGGGCACCGGAGGTGGGCATGGGTGAGCACAACCCACCAGGGCGCGCCTGGGCTCCCTAGCGTGCCCAGGTGGGTTGTGCCCACCTGGTGGGCCCCTCTGGTATTTATTTCCTCCAATATTCTTCATATGTTCCATAAAAATTCTCTGTGAAGTTTCAGCTTGTTTGGAGTTGTGCAGAATAGGTAGCCTGACGTAGCTTTTCCAGGTCCAGTTTTCCAGCTGCCGGAATTCTCCCTCTTTGTGTATACCTTGCATTTTATGAGAGAAAAGGCTTTAGAATTACTTCAAAAAGCATTATTATGGATAAAAACATCATAAATAACCGTAAGTAAACATGATGAAAAATGGACGTATCGACTCCCCCAAGCTTAGAGCTCGCTTGTCCTCAAGCGAAAACCGAAATCGAAAAACATGTCCACATGCTTAGAGAGAGAGGTGTCGATAAAAAAACATGGACATAGAAGCATCATGTTCATTATTATAACAACAACAAATTTAGACATAAGACTTTTATCAAAAAACTTTTATCATAGACTTCTCATTAATAAGGGATAATTCATCACACTATTGAAATATAAAGCAAAAACTCTATTCGAAACCAACAAACTATGTTCTCAGTCAACTTTGCAACTACAATTCATCATCTTTTCAGGAAGGGTCACGTGTCGGAGCCTTTAGGCAAGTCCACATACTCAACCATCATATAGTCTTTGATGATTGCTACCACTCACCGCATACACATGAGCAAAACGTTTCAACTGGACATATAAAAAGATAGGGGCTTGTAGTTTCTTCTCCCAACGTATTCACCTCAAGGGTGATGTCAACAATAATAACTCATGCTATCTATATTCAACTAGACATATGTGCCTAGATCTTTCCTCACCACATGATGCTTGCCAAAGGAGAAAATAAAAAGGAATATAGGGAAAACTTTCACTCTTTGCATAAAAGTAAATACATAAAAGTTAAAGATAGGCCCTTCGTAGAGGGAAGCAGAGGTTGCCATGCGCTTATTTGTTTGTATGCTCAACCCCTTAATGCAAAAGAACGTCACATTGCATTGCCCCTTGTGATAGCGACCTTTATTGTATAGTCTGTCGCTTTTATTCTTCACCATCACAAGTTCGTGCAACACTCAATTTTCTCTTACACTAAATGATCTCACACTTTTAGAAGAAATTTTTATTGCCTTTTTGTACCGATGACAACTTACTTGAGGGATCTTGCTCAATCCCTAGGTAGGTATGGTGGACTCTTAAAAATAAGATTTGGGTTTAAGGGTTATTGGATACACAAGTAGTATCTCTATTTAGTGCGGAATTTTTGGCTAGCAAAGATAGGGGCAAGCACGACATGTTAAAGGATCCATGACAATATGACTTCTATGTGAATATAAACAAACATCAACCATTAGGTCGTCTTCCTTGTCCAATGTCAACAATTTTGGCATATAATATTTTCATGAGGGCTCACAATCACAAAAGATTTCTAGGATAGTATATTTATATGTGAATCTTCTCTTCCCTTATTAATTCCTTCATGAGTTGCATAATTGACTAATGCTATGTTTGTCAATCTCTAACAAAATTTTCTACTTCTACTTTTCTTTGTGTGGTGTCATCACCTACCATAAGATTAGCATATGATCTTTTCATTTATTTATTTTCTTTCATTTATTTCCTTTCTTTTAATTTCAACATGAAAATAAGGAAAGCAAAAAGTCAAACTAAACTTTATTATATATCTCGCACATGATTACAAGGATAGATCACTAAGCAAACTCTCAAAAAGAAAGGATCGAACTAAACTTTTATTCATCTAAAGCAAAAGATCGAACTAAAATAAGTAAAGGCAAAAAGATAGTGGGGATGATACGATACCAGGGCACCTCCCCCAAGCTTGGCGGAAGCCAAGGGGAGTGCCCATACCCGATACTCCACTACAAAAAAATACACTTCCGTGATGATACGTGTTTGTCATAGTAGGTCGCGTTTTTTGTCATGCATGTACATCCATGACAAATTTATGACAGAATCAAGATAGTCATACCTGTGCTGTCGTAGAAGTGTTCCATGACATTACCAAAATTATCATCACAGAAGTGTCCACTTCCATGACGATAAATCACGCGTCACAGAAGTGCTTTCGTCAAGGGTGACCGACACGTGTCATCCACTGTAACGGAACGCCGTTAAGCTATCGGGTCGGGTTTTGGATCCAATAACCCGTTAACAGCCCTGACCAATGGGAAATTTCCACGTGTAAAATTCTTATTGGCCGGACGAAACACGTGTTAGCTCGTCAGTGGGTCAGATAGGCGCCTATGATATGTCGACACGTGCCACGGCCCACCACTGGCCCATTTAGCTTACAAAGCCGGCCCGTTTGACTTGGTCAAAAGTTAACGGGCTGGCCCATGAAAAGCCTGTTAACGGTCTCTTCGCAAATAGCCCATTTTACAGCCCGTTAACTCACGGCCCGTTAGGCCCTAAAGGAAATCATCCCAACAACGTCATGTGGGCCGTTGAATATAACACCAGCCCATTTCACTTTCGGCCCATGTATGGCCCACGACGTCTTTCGGCCCATGTGAGGCCTTCGTATCTTTTGGCCCTTTACAGGCCCATGGTGACTCTAGCCCATAATGAATAGTAATTTTCTTTATACCCGTTAATGGCCCGTGATTTACATGGGCCGTTTCTAGCCCGTGTTAGCTTTTGGCCTATTGACGACCCATACGTTCTTGGGCTCCTTTTCGGCCCTCGATTACTTCCGGCCCGTTACTGGCCTGTTCCCCTAATGGGCCAAATTCGGCCCATAGCAAGAGTCGTCCCATTACTGGCCCGTTCCCCTTATGGGCCAAATTCGGCCCATGGCAAGAGTCGGCCCGTTACTGGCCTGTTACCCTAATGGGCCAAGTTCGGCCCATGGCAAGAGTCGGCCCGTTTCTGGCCTGTTAACCCATTGCGCTGTTTCCAACCCGTCCTATATTCTAGCCCATTAATGACCCGTTATGCCTATGACAGAATTAAGCCTTTGCTGTCCTACGGCCTGTTACCGTGTTGGGCCGATACCAATTACGCCCGATTACGGCCCATGTAGACCCATTTATCCGATGGCCCGAGGCCCACCGATTACAGGCCCATTTATCGATGGCCCATAGGAGACCCATGGATCCTATGACCCGTATATGGCCCATGGTAGTTGCGGCCACTAGCAAACCAGGGAAAAAGAAGACTAGGAAATAAATAAGGCCGAAACTAACGCTAGGCTATTAAGGCGATTGCACAGATTACATCCACTCGGCATCAAAGATCGCCACCAGTGCAAATATAGGGAACACCCTACACTATACAAAAATGTCTTGCTGTTTTCTTTAGCCGGTGGCTGCACATTAAGAATAAATTTTGTATCGCACCAAATCAAATCACAACTATATAACAAAAGGAAGGTTGGCATAAAACTTAATAGTCTAGCAGATAAATGCACCGCCACAAGTTCAGAAGCTCAGTTCATTTGACCTGACTATTACGTTTTCATGTTGTATTGTCCGATGGTGCACCATAACCCTCGCCTTCATTTCCCTTGGGCTCCTGAACAACATAGCAAATGTCTGATTGTCTGGTTTCAAAACCATGCATATCTTGATGACATTGAGCAATGTTTCTCCTTGTTTCACAAAGGGTCTCTGTTAGGGAATGGACTTGTGTCTGGAGCGCAGATACAACATTGCTTTGAGCTTGCATATCTTGATCATGAGGTAGTTTGGACGATATTGCCTTAACAACCAACCCAATATTATGCAGGAACGTGCTTTTGGCACTATTAGTGGACAGGTACTGACCCACTACAGCAAGAGCTGACATTGCGGTTATAGTTGCCTCGCCACCTTCAGAAGGTGGCGGTTCCACCATTTTTTCCATAGCTCACTAAAAAGTTGAGGTTTTACATTAGTAGTACCAGAACAGAAGATATTAAGGAGAAAGCAAAACCAAACAAAATAGCTTTGGTCTATATACAGAACTTATTCTGGTGAACCCATGTAAAATATTAGTTGTATTTTATTTCAAAGTACATAATAAAACCAGGTTCCAAACATATGACCATGTACCATCGCTAATGTATTGTCTATTTCTTCACATTGTATTAAGGGCTAAGGATAAAGAGACGAAGTTTATAATACGGTAAGCATAGTATGACATCATTCATATCACAAAACAACTGATAATAGACAAACAGGCAATTGTAATGTTGTGTGGGCAAGTCCAGCATGGAACTAGATTATGGGTCAAGATCGAAGGAACATCACTCCTCTCTTTTAAACCTTGTAAGGTGCAATGATACGCTAAGACAATTGTGTATAAAATTGAAAAGAGTAATAGACATTGGCTGCAAACCATGCAGTTCAAGGCACAAGTTAGAGTAAGTAGTAGTTAAAAGGCATGAGGATTAAGGGCTTACAACAGCAGCTTTGACTGGTGTAGTCATGCCCTTCTTGCTGGTGTGACAGTCCTTGAAGATTTCCACAGCATTTGGTTCAGGTACTTTTTGGTCCTTGCGGGCTTTCCTCTGCATTTTGAACAAGTCAATATAGATCTGATAATATGGTACAGCGAAAAGAGTGAAACAACAGCTAATTACAAGAGCCTCATAGTGTGCAATATAGCTACGAGATCCTGTCGTCTGTTGGAATTTTACTTTCATACGGTTGGCCGTGTTCTTTGAACAGTTCACCTACAAGAAGATAGATTTGAGTGGCACATGCATAAATAGGACTTCAACATGTGATCTGATCACATATATATAATGTACCTGATACTTCGGATCAGACCAGTGTTTAACAAGCCTCTCCAGTCTTCATCCGATATATTTTCCACTGGAGATGTTTGGGAAACTTCACTGTTAGCCTTGCCTTCAAAGTGAGTTTTCCTCAAGTTATACCGATACTGTCGCAGAGCAGACTTGAAAACATGGGTGCAAGCTTGTCTGGTTGCATCATCTTGGCTATCCAACTTGAACCTCATCTATTGAAAATTATGGGAGTCTCATTATCAGCAACCTAGAAAGTATGGGACATAGCAAGATGATATTACTAGTTTCCATACATAACCATACTTACATATAAATGGTCGAGGAAGGTGGTGAACTGGGTTTTGTCTTTGTCATTCCTGTACTGAATCCATGTTGGGAGGATACGTACATGATACCTAACGGCAACCGCTGCCTCTGATACTAACTTGGCTAACTCTGTAGCATCACGTGGCCTTTTTAAACCTGCCTCAAAACGGATCTCCATTCTTCCTCCTCTAGATTTAGTTAACCTATCGAGCATTATCCCTGATGTTTGTTTCCTCTTGCGCCTAGGTGCTAGTCCAACAACGAACATAGGAAGTGTTAGTATACATCAAACTGTGAGACTACATATAAAGAAGCATGCAACTATAACTTGACTCCAGCAACTACCTTCTTGCTGTTGAAGCTCACAAGGTTCATCTGATATTGCCAACTCGTCTTGTGTCAAGAGTTCTTGGGAAGTAGTGTCAGGTGGCAAGGGATCTTGGGAACGTGCTGCTAGCTCAGTTGACGCACGAGTAAGTCATGCAGCTGGTAGTACTGTGGTAGGTGTTGCAAGAACTAGGGATGTCTCTGCTTGTTTGGTTTCTGTTTGGTTTTTTTGCAACTCGTGTAGCATGGGATGCCGTGTTTGTAGAATTTTCCGCTGGACTTTGACCTTCTATTGCACCATCAGTACCAGTAGAATCTGCAGGATTCATCTGCTTCTCATTCCCTGCCATTCTGTGTTTCTTCCTCTTTCTCTATGCCATGTTAAGTCAAGCCGATAAGAAAAACAAATAACAATTTAGTTCTTCAGAACAAATTGATGCGTGATGCAGACAAACTGAACTTTCATGTTAGACAACCACATGATAGGAGGATGTAATATGTATGAAAAATAGGACGGGAGAGATAACCAGAACTATGATGTGTAAACTAAGAAGAAGACATTTCACCAAATTAGAAGCAATGCAATGGAAGGTAGACACCATATGAAAGATGCTACAAATATCGCTCTGCCAAGTTAACAATGTCTCATCATAAATGGCGTTTAAACAAATGTGAAGCAGTACAAGAAATAAATCATATGCAAGATGCAAACAACATCACACTACCATGTTAGAGGTCTCTCATCATTAGTGCCATTGCATATTCACAGCATTGCATATTCACAGCTTATGATGTGTAAACTAAGGGGAAGGCATTTCAACAAATTAGAAGCAATGAAAGCTAGACACAATATGAAAGATGCAACGAATATCACTCTACCAAGTTAAAAATGTCTCGTCATAAGTGCCATTTTAACAAATTAGTAGTACAAGCTAGAAAAGAATGTGAGATGTAACCTATATCACACTCCGAAGTCAAACGTGTCTTATGATAAGTGATTGTTGCAGGTTACACAACATTAGTAATTTGATGTAAGAACATGGTGTGATAGACAGATATTGTATGTTCTAGAAACAGGAACACGTGTCTTATTCAAGTATAATGTGTAAAGTAAGCAGATGGAATTCAAAAAAATTAGAAGCAATACAAGCTAGACATCACACATAACATGCAACCACATATAACAGTGCCAAGTTAGAGGGAGCAGCGGTGATGCTACACTAGGGGAGTCATGCTCATCATAAACACATCTTTGTTGAGTGTCTATGCATGTGTTGTCTTGGAAATCATCTTGGGGGTGTGGAGGAGTAGACACTGTAGAGGCCCTCCGTTCGGAAGGAGCACCTTTATCCGCTGCCTTGCTAACTTCCTTCCGCTTTATTGATTTTGAATTGTCAAGTAAAACTGACAAGAAAAAGCAATAAAATTCTCTCTTTAGAACTCATTCATGCATGATACTAACAATCACTACTTTGATGTAAGGCAAACACATGATACCAGGATGGAATATGTATGAAAAACAGGACAACATGGCATGTTCACAACTGTTCGTGTAAACTAAGCATAAACCATTCCAGCAAATAAGAAGCAATGCAAGCTAGACACCACATGAAAGATTCAACCAATATGAATCTGCCAAGTTAAAAGCGTCTCATCATAAATGGAATTTCAACAAATTAGAAGCAGCGCATGCTATAAATCATATGAAAGATGCAACTAATATCGCACTGCATATACTAAAGGTGTCTCGTCATGTTGATTGATGCGGGATACAAAAAAACAATAGTTTTATGTAAGGACATGCTTAATAGATAGACGTACTATGTACTAAATACAGGAAGGCATGTCACATTAACAGGTATAATGTATAAGCTAAGCAGACTAGCACATGCAGTTTAACCAGATTGGAAGAATTACAATCTAGACACCATATGCAACATGCAACCACATATCACGCTGCCAAGTTAGAGCAAGCACCTGCGATGCTAGTGTAGGGGAAATGTTGTAATCAACTACAGAGCTACGTTCACTATCTTCATCTAGCATTTCTGTTTCTTGAGAATCATGTCGGGAGGCTGACGCTGCATTCTTTAAATGAGGAGTAGTCCCCTTGCCTGCCTGCCTCGTCATAAGTGATTAATGAGGGATACACAAGAACATTAGTTTGATGTAAGAACATGGTTAATACACGGATGTACTAGTATGTACCAAAAACAGAAAGGCATGTCATATTCAAAGGTATAATGTGTAAGCTAAGCAGATGCAATTTAACCAAATTGGAAGCAATACAAGCTAGACATCTGGCTGGAGTGGTGAGCATGATCATCTAGGACCTAAGAGCCTGGTGGGAGGCGGGCTGCTTCGCCACCATTGCAGCTTTTTAGTTGGCTTCCAGGTGATGCCTATCTTTGCTGGGCTTGTCACTGGCTCGGCCAGTGCCCTGACTAGCTATTTGTCTTCTGGTGCTCACGGGATGGTGGTTCATGTTAAAAGTATCTTTCCTTATCTTACCGACTTCGGCCTTTCGAATACAAGCTAGACACCATATGGCACATGCAACCACATATGACACCGTGAAGTTAAAGCAAGCACCTGGGATGGTGGTTCATTGCGAGCGAGGTCATCAACTCCAGAGCTACGTTTACCGTCTCCATCTGCTGACACTGCACCCTTTATAGCGCTATAACGTGTCTTGCCTACCCGCATACGAAGCTGGAGTGACTTCTCTCTTTTCTTTTTGGCTTCTCTCATGATAGCAAAGTCTGAAATACCCTTGCATAAAAACACAATAGTGAGAGTAAGGGTGAAGTGTGTGCAGAACTAGTGCACTGTAAAAGTAGCAGATAGCAGGTGGCTGAGAAATAAATGACAAGAGACATATGGTAGCTCTACAACATTGCATGGCAAACAAAATTAGATTCTACTCTGTATGATTTTGTAATATATGAGCACAGGAAATGCAGGTACTCATCCAGCACACCACCACATGTGGTCATATCTAAGATAACAGTCGACTGAAAATAAATAGGTCAGTCGATTTTTTAATGAACCATCCTATCTATAAGGAACGGGCAGATGGCCTTCGTCTACCTCCCGCCAGTCACTGTTGACGATCTTTCTCGAACCGCCAGCGACCACCGGCCCAGACCCCTACCTCTGTCGCCCCGGCCTCCCATCGAACTCACACCACCGCCGTGCTTGGCAGTGCCCCTAGGCCATCCCTTCAATCCCGGCCGACCTCCAAATCAGGTGCCAGTAGCTCTAGGCCGCACACGCCCCTAAGATAAACACCAAGGCGCTGCTTCCCCAGTGTAATAGGTGTAATAGCGCCTGTTACGCCGGGGAATGCTTCCGCTAATTGGGAATCAACTGGCTAGAAATTGAAATTCGGGGGGCGACGGACCTCTAGCTAAGGTGAAATAGTATATGAGGAGAAACCTTGTGCACCGGGAGTTACTAGGAACATCTAGTATCAAGAAGAAGTGGTCAACTAGTGTCTTCTATGGGATGAATACCATGCAAGCACAGATGTAAGATTTGCATGAATAAGGGAAGAGGAGTACCTTTTTCGGTTGCCGGTGTGGTCACCTCCACATGTCGCGTCGATCTTCTTCTTTTTACCGGGGAAACCGATGTTCTGGAGGGTGCAGGCTTGGACGAACCCATGGCCAAAGTGTTGACTGTTTTGCTATGGCCGTATGTCGGCGAAGGGGAAGCAGATCCGAGGCGGCGAAGGACGGCGTAGCAGGAACAGCTCCGGTGCGGTGGAGGGTGGCGAAGTTGGAGCGGCAGCGGTGAGGCGCAGGACGGTGTGGTTGAACTGGCTCAGGTACGGACGGCTCAGCCTCGGCTTCAACTTCTAGCCGTGGAGGGCGTTGCGGTTGAGGTTGCGGTGGACGACGACGTCGGGGTATCGGCTCCGGCGTGATGGAGGAGGGCGGTGGTTGATGGGTGGGATGGGGTGGCGGATGGAGGACGCCGGGGTTTCGTGGCTGGTGGAGAGGTAGTTTTGGCACCCACGGAGTATGAATGGGGAATCGGACGGGTGGATGAGGGGGAACCAAGTTTCGGTCTGGGACGCGCTTGTTTTTGGCTTTTTTGAACAGAAGATGGGATGCGCTTGTTTGAAATTTGGGGAAAGTACAAACTTTGCCCCCTCTTAAATTTCGGACCTACTGCGGGTCGGGGGTAGGATGGTAATCCCAGGTGTCCCAAATAGTGGGCGGGAGCGATTTCGGCCGCGCGCATGTGTGCTTAGGCGGACATTGTGTATGAATGTTTTTCGGATGCGGTTGCGTGGCGTCTAGATGATGCTACAAACCTAGCCCGGTTTAGACCTTTGGACGTCGGGCCGGTAGGTTTCACGGGTCGGAGTTATTAGAAAAGTTATTTCCTTGTACTACCAAACATTGGTCTCACGTGGTTTTGGGCGAGTAGAGGCTCTTTTGGCGCTTCGTTCAAAATTTTGAAACACAAGCATTCACGTTTAGAGTACTCTTGAACTATGAGGATTGACCTAAATAGACAACGTTATATTTGACCTTGTATGTTTGAAAACCTCATTAAATTATCCGCTTCTTTTTGAAATTTTGACACTTGAAAATCCTATAACTACGATTATTTTGGAATGGAGGAGCTAAATTTGAATCTATTTTGTACACGACTACATATGCTATTATGTACAAAATCAGAGAAAAGATTGGTGCCCCCATAATTTAGGTATGGTTTACAAATGCCATGATATCAAATTAAATAATTGAATGGACTTCATGTTGAATTCGATTTTTCAAACCACCTTAAGTTGAATTCAAATGTATGCTAGTTCATAGGTATCTATTTATAATGTCCATTGTGTAACTTTCGTATGTATAATGTGCTTTACACACACAACATGAACTATACTAACGTTTATATTCGATTGCTAAAGCGATGCATTGTCTGGAGTTCAAAATACTAACAATGTGGATCAATTGTGTCGAATAATAACATAGACATGCTCAAATTCGATAGAATCTAGATGTCTAATGGATCAATGACCGCTCCTTACGCGAATTGCAAATATCATGATCCCATCCTAATATTTGGATACAATTTATATCTTTAATCAATGTGTAGAGCAGTATTTTACGTGTAGTTTCACTCTTCATCGGTGGTCTCTCACACATGCTCACACACTCTCTCCCGAGGTGTCTTTCTCGCACACATGGTCTAGATATAACCCTCCCTCCCTCTCGTAACCATTTACAACTGTTTCCACTAACCTTTATCACAAGCACTCTTCCTCTCGCAAACATACACATGCACAATCCTCATCGGCCCTTTCTATATACATGGACCTGCCTACGTGTCTCATGTACGAACAATATCTTTACGTCTGTCTCTCATGCATTGTCTCACACCTCTCTTCCTAATCGACGAGTATGATTCTAGCAGAGAATTCTGTAGGATGCCCCTTAAAGTTAGGTTGGATGAATAGTAATATCAGAGATAAAGGGGTTACCTTAGTCCGAGAACCTAGGGTTACAAATCCTAGCCTGCTTTGTCAGTGGACACAAAGTCCTTCACAATTCTGCTATCTTTGTCTTGTACGACTAGTCATCCATGGGTCTTCCTAAATGCATCACGGGCCGACCAATGTGGCGCAGGACGGAACCGAACGAAGGGCCTCACCTCGACCCACCGGACCTCATGCGGTGACACACCCTCTGCCCCCACGTCTCATTATCTTCTCACACCCACACGTACCAACACAAACACCACACACACAGAAAATTTCTCCTGGTGCCTCTATTCCCTCCCCCTTGCATATACACACTCAAGGGAATGGAATCTCTTGTCGTGACGTCATATTCCTCTCTCTCTCTAGACCACTCTCATTTCTCGTGCTATCTCTCCCACGCCCCCCGTCGGCCCCTCTATCCATGCCTCTCTCGAATACGTAATACACACACATACCTCTCTAGGCCCCGCCAAATGCATCAACTACACATTCACACATGTTACATCACGTACCCCATTGATCTAAAAAGCCCTCTCTTCACGTTTATTTCGCATACAACATTCCTTTTGAATAAAGTGTGGCCAAAAAAATATTTTAGAGTTTCTACATATGTACAACATTACAAAGTTATATGGAGGACTACGAACGCTAATTTGCATTGCATGGTGCCCACAATGATATTTATTCCGCACTGTGAATTTGTATATTTTTATACTATATACAAAGTTAGTCATAATAAAGAGAAACAAAGAGCATCTCTCTCTCCATTGCATACCCCCCCTATACGCCCCTTTCACGTATGCACACAAAACTATCTCCAGGTCCTCTAAAAGTAAGCCCCCAAAAAATTCACGCATGTTTCATCTTTCTCTCGCGATATATGCAATGACGATCATTGTATTTGAGGCGAAAGCACGATACGTACATTGGACTTCAGAATCCACTCATTACGGTCACCATTTACGTTTAGTGGTTATTATACAGTCACGGGCTCACCGTACAACTCTGTATTTGCTCATGACATGACTAGTTGACCAGTTAAACGCTCCACGTGGCACCTCTAGTGTTGCATCACATTATCTCACTACCATCGTGCCCACCTGTCGACTTGTATCTACTCTACATCTACACTCTTATAAAATAAATAAAATACACTCTTATAAAAAACAGAGTTGGTGATGATGGTGTGCCTGCCATCCTGCAATATAGGTCGTCCGATTTATATCTGACGGATAGGAAAGAAATTATGGCAATTTTGCAAAAAGGTACCCACACACCTCTCCACATTTGCAAATAGGGCCTTCCCTCGTTCATCCTTTTCTCTCACAAGATAAACAAGTCATACAAATGCATCTTGATGTTACGTGCAACGCACAGGCATCTTGCTAGTAAGAATGAAAACAAACGACGAAAAAATATTTGGACGGTGGTTTGAAGTCATGACCGCGGGCACAGCGGACAAGGTGGCCTTGTATTGGTATGTTGAGCCATCTGTTTTAACACACAGGAGCTGGTGTGGTGATTATACACACACGCACGCATGCACACGAACTGCATCCACGCAACACTCACACAAACACATGCACCCACGAACGCAACAGTCACACGTACACACACAGGCACGCACGCACGCAACACTCACACGCACGCACGCAACACTCACACGCACACACGCACGCATGCATGCACACACCAGTACACCACACGACCAACACACACTCTCACGCTCAAGTGCTCAACCTACACGTGCATGCGCACACATCAGGCCCTGACAGACACATACACAACCAGGTGATTCCCGCGCACGGGTTGGAGCCTTGTCGCGCCTGCGTAAATTTGTGTTTATCTGACCTTTTGCCTATGCGAACTGATAGGTGGGACCCACAAAGAACGTGGTCAATTTAACTAGTCAACATGGCGCCACGTAGACTATTTGGCCGGTCAAAAGAGTTCAATCCGATGCTGAACTGTGAGCAAGTGACCGTATAATCACCGCAAAACGTATATAGTGACCGTAATCAACTTATTCTGAAGTTCAGTGACCGTATTACGCTTTTCTCTCTGTAGGCCCTCCAAAACTACATCTCTACACGTTCTCGCATGTTACATCTAACAACTATGCAATACAACACTACTACTACACTCTAACACAATAAATCATATGTGTTTTTAGTTTTACTAGATATCATATTGTTACTTATAATTATTCAGTTTGCATACATTAAAATTGCCTTTGAAATGTATGGCCAGTATCATCTACCGCGCGGGAAAAATACCGCCCTTTCTGGTTTAATCGGGTTTGTATAGATGGATCGTGCGAAACAGCAAAACTACAGTACAAGTGATAGTTCACTGGGCCGTCGTGTCGCCTACTCCTCCGTCATAAGAGTGGAGCGTTTGCTTTCATAAATCTTCTAGTCCCTTTCGCCGACATGTGGGACATCAAGCTACCGGGTCTACATGCCATACCGAAATACAGTGCAGAGCAGCCGGGGTGAAGCACCCCAGTCATGGTGCCGGCATAGTAATGAGCAATGAGGCATCAAATCACAAAGCTGCACCTTTCCCGTAGTTAAGTTGGAGGGACGAAACAACCATCATTTCACTCGTTGTTGAATCCGCTTCTCCCTCATCTTCTTCAACTTAACAACGTGTTGCTTCTGCCGTTGTTCTGCCTCATGTGGGACGCAGATCGGCTTGGTAAAGCATTGACAAGTGGGACCGCATGTTAGCAAACCGCCAGGACAACGTCCTCCGAGAATAAGAATCCTAATCCTAGACTTACAAAGGGCTACGTAGCTGCTACGTATACTTTCCATCTAATCTATATATGCCCCCCTGATTTTCAGGTGGGGTGGGCCTAATCCTCTCCTTTAATCCAATCAAATAGTCCCACATCACATCAGTTCATAACTTTATGTAAACCATTACGTGGATGTAGCATTGCTCAAATAAGAAACCTCCCCCGCCATCCGGGCAGCAAAATAACCACCTTTTTACTAATCTTGATTCTATAATTTTTTAGATCAATATAACTGAGATTTGTATAGATAGCACATAGGAGCAAAACCAAGTGGTATGGTTAAGGGCATCCACAATGTGTAGCCAAATGTGAAAATAGCTTTTTGTATCGTGGGAACCATTATGGACAGTGTTGGCAAAGCCAAAAAGATGGAACCGAAGCTCCTTGATTGATTGATTGAAGGAATAGAAAAATGCAACGTCTCTCCTCTTTCTCCCATGCTTGGATGCATGTAGTACAGTATAGAGCACAGAGTCTACTCCCCTGTCCCTTCTATTACAAATCACAAAGCAGTGAGGCGTCAAATCACAAAAGCACGGACGAACCAACCATCATTTCACTCTTCGCTGACTCCGGTTCTCCATCGTCTTCTTCGAGAAACCATCTCATCGCACTAGTACTCATAGTAGTACTCCCTCCGGTCCTTTTTTGTCCGCGTCTAAGAAAATTTCATTTTCCCCGCAATGCTCTGCGCATTGGTATTTTTTCGCTGCTCTTTCCAACCGGGCCCTCCATCCCTTTCCACTGCATGCGTGCCTGCAGTAATCCCATCTCTCTTTCCCATGTGCTTCGCATCTTCCCAAGGCAGAGAGAGCTGCTTGCATGCAGAAACAGGAGAGAGAGTGAGAGGCGCATGCGTGCAGAGAGATGGATAGGGGAGAGAGAGACGACATGCATGCAAAGTCTGAGCCAATCTCGCATGCAACCAGAGTCTCCTCAGATGAATCGAGGGGCAAAACAATCCATTTTTTTGCTAATTGCTCCTCTCCTTCGTATACGGGCTGGACCCTAGACGCAAAGAAAAAAGGACCAGATGGAGTACTAGTAAAGGACTTCCTGGATGCAAATAAGGCGGTTGTCTCGACTTGCAGGCGGCACTTGCGAACGACTTACCGTGGTCTCCCTCAATGGTGTTCTCTGTCGAACGCACTTCTCCAAAACCACCAAAAAAAGATATCGTCGACGTCACCGCAATGGGGAGGGAAGTCAAATATAGTTACTACCTCCACTTTTTTTGTACACAAGGCCAGTATATCAAAATTACAAATTGCAAAGGGCCACTAACACTAATCGAGGCAAAATTGATGGGGTTAGCAACCAAGGACATTAATATCCCCTGCATGCATGCGGAAGTGAGAAGGTTGGTTTGCATGGCGCTGCATTAATCAAGCGATGAGGAGTGAGATGGTTAGATCTTTGGTCTTTGGAGAAAAAATACGCATTAATTGACACGTGAAACGAGGATTTGTATCGATTAAATCCCGCTAAGGAAAACCCCGCCTTTCTTTTTTAACACTAGTACTCCTAGTACGTATGTACTTATCCTGTTTGGGTCTAGGCCTTGCATTGCCAAACTTCGCCACACATTTTTGCCAAGCTTGCCTAAAGTTTTCAAAATGAGAAGTAGGTACACTTGCGCACGGCTGTCGCGGTCACACCGCACCCTCAGACGGTCGCTCCTGCACGCCGTGGTCGCACCGCACCCTCACACAGTCGCTCCTGCATGCCGCAAACCCAACCAAGGGAACGTACCCTCACTGACACGTGTTGTCGCATGTGATCAAACCAAACTCAGCCATCCTATCGCTGACACATAATTTTCGTTCATAGAGTATGTTTATCCAACCGCATGTTGGGGAGTATCCGTACGGCCCGTGCGGTGGTCTGTTGGGGAAGAAGAAGAGGTGAGGAAGAAGGAAAGAAGGGTTAGGAGACGTAGGATATTCATCCAACCGCCTGAAATGGTAGACTGACCCAAGTCAGGCGACTTGCATAACAAATATATGTTTTTACACAGCAAAAGATCCATAAAAACAACAACATAAAGAAAAACTATCACTGCTCGCGGAAAGAGACGGCCTCGTCGTCTTTGGCTGTCGGTGCGATCCAGCAGTCGCTGCCGACGTGTGTCTCCGCACCGTGGTTGTCCTCGGCCTCCAGCTACTCGTTCAAGCGGAGCGTGTGGGCGCTCTGCACAGACGAGAGCACAGCCTGGTTCAAGTCGAGGACGTCCGGTTCTGCCTACAGGAGGGCCTCGATGGCAACGGCATCCGTGTGCTCCGCGTCGAGTCGAGCCTCCGCCGCCCGGTTCAAGTCGAGGACGCCCGGTTTTGCCTGCAGGAGGGCGTCGATGAGAGCGGCATCTGCATGCTCTGCGTCGAGTCAAGCCTCTGCCGCCCAGTTCATGTCCAGGACGTCCGGTTCCACCTGCAGGAGGGCCTCGATGGCAGCAGCATACGCGCGCTCCGCCTCAAGTTGAGCCTCCGCCGCCCGGTTCACATCCACGACATCCGGTTCCGCCTGTAGGAGAGCCTCGATGGCAGCGTCATGCGTGCGCCTCGTGTCGAGTTGAGCCTCTACCTCCAGATCCTCCTTTAGTATCGTCATGTTGAACCGCTGGTCTGCCTGCACCATGGGGGACTCGGACGCCGGTATGAAGTCGACGTCCATCGTCTCATACCCATTGGGGGCCTTCTGCGCCGCGACCTCCGCCATGAACATTGGATCGGCTTCCTCCTCCTCGTAGCTTGGCTCCAAAGAACTCGGGGATTGGCCCGCCGCAAAGCGAGCTTGGGAACTGAGGTCTGTGGCGCCGACAGCCGCCGCGATTTCTACGCGGTGTTCCGGCGTTAGCATCTTGTAGTAAGTGATCTTGCGGCACACCATGGCTTTCCGGCGAACTAGGGGACGCTTGATGCGGGCTAGGGGATCGAAAGGTGGGGGAATGGGCTGGAGATTTGGTGTGGTTTTAGGGCAGTGGCTGGCGTAGGCCGAGCAGCGAAGGTTCTCGTGTGAATAGTGGTTCCGGTGACGACTGGTCAATCGGTTTTGACTGTACATCACTCTTATCGCGTTCGCGTTGCAGCCCGGCACACTGGACCCTCCACGTCGCTCACCGAATGGAACGCGCTTCGTCTTGCATTTTCGCTCGCTTGTGGGACCGCAGTTGAGAGCAAACCGACGTCCCTCCCCCTCCCCCTCCCCCACCCGCATCATTTATTATACCACCACTCCCTCCATTTTATGCGGAGTAAATAAAAACAGAGGGAGTATACTACGGATGAGGATCCCCTGACATGGCCGAACCCATTGAGTAACTGACATGCGGGGCCTAGCAAGCATGGGGTCCACCAATAAGTGACCGAAAGGGAGGGTAAGGCAGGGATACCTACGTCAGAGGATCCACTTCCACTATACTACTTTGACCAAATGTTAGAGTAATAATATATGACATGCAACTTACACAATGTTAGAGTAATAATATATGACATGCAACTTACACAAAGCATACAGGGTCTAATGTGTTTTTCGAGGCTAACTTTGACCAAATCTTAGAGTAATAATATATGACATGCAACTTACACAAAGCATACGGTCAAATTCGTATGTGAAAGGAGTTTCCAATGATATAATTTTCACATTATACATCTCATGTACTATTAATCTTGTCAATAGTCAAATTGGAAACCATCTCGAGTAAAAATCTAGGAGTACGTACGAATCTAACAATATTGACTGGGCATTGTTGAATGTTGATACCTTTTTGATCAAAGTAGAGATACTTTGACTACACATAAAACTTATATGTAAACTAGAAAGGATAGGAGGGAGTATATTGTACGTTCAAAAACGAAACGGACATTGAATACCCTTTATATATGATTTGCGGATGCTATGATCACCGGTTCAAAATTTTGAAAATGCCTTAGGTATCACGTGCCCCCACTCGTTCCCTCTCGATTTCATCTCGGGGTCCGGAGATCTATTGAAATAGGACTAGGGTGGGTACATGTGAATCATACTCGGCGGAATGTTCAAATGAGGCATGCGGGAGGATGGACTCGACTGGAGGGCGACATGATCGATGGAGAAGAGGGATGGAGAGGAATGAGAAATAAGCAAACACCACATGATTACACTTGAACGGCTCAAATAAACAATACGTTGTCTCGCTTGGCCTACATAGTGAAAGGCCTAATGCGCAACGCGGAACACTGACGCTCGAATATGGCCAGGAAAACAGGGAAACCGACATGTGGGGCACACCCGTCGGGACGACGTAGCGCAGACTAGTCCAATGGAGGAGCTGGCCCACGACCTCCTCGCCACCGATAACCGTTCATGTGGGTCGTTGGGGCCAACAACGGGGCGCAGCTCCAGCACCGCCTATGGACACGGCGACCGCGGTGAGCGACACGCTCATATCGTAGCTAGACATGATCGTTTTCAGTGTGCCAAGGGTGGCGTTAGTGCTGTGGCATGACCAACAGTATGTTTGGTTTGTGCCCAAGGTTGCCCCATCAAAGCATTGGGTAGCCAAAATTTTGGTTGAGGTATTGGTTGCCCATGATTTGGCCGACATTGACAAGAAAAATGAACTAGAGTTAGTTAGAGTTCATTGGCATGCCAATGAAATGGCAACCATCCAAACAAAGACCAATCTTTGGGTCATGACCAAAATTTTGGTGAGGTATTGGTTGCCCATGATTTGGCCGACATTGGCAAGAAAAATGAACTAGAGTTGGCTAGAGTTCATTGGCATGCCAAAAAAATGGCAACCATCCAAACAAAGACCAATCTTTGGGTCATGACCAAAATTTTGGTAAGGTGCACTTTGGCCACAATCCAAACACACCCCAACACCTGGCTCGTCGAGGATGCACGGGGCGCTGCGACGCGTCCGCGGAGTGGTGTAGCGCGGCCAACTGCATACTCTAGACTTGAGACCATGCTGGGTCGTCTTGCTTTTTCAATGACATGCGGGGATCACATGTGAGCAAAGGGAATCTCCAATGTTGCCACGACCGCAGCTGACTACCCTGGCACACCAAAACCCTCGTCCCTCGCGCCGTCGCGCGGTGCGTTCCCAGCCGGCGCCAGCTGCCCGCATTCATGCCGTCCGTTCGTATGTCGTCGTTAAGAGGCTCGGTGCCCGATGAACCAACTCTGGCAACTTAATGACGCACCCGGACGCTTGGCCTCACCGGAATGCGCTACTTAAAGCGGCAACGCCCAACTAACCTCCACACCATAGCGCATCGTCCTCCTACCTGGCACCACATCCGCCATGACCGCAAGGGCGAACGCTCTGCGGGAGAGCTTGTCTTCAGGGATGAAGCTTGAGGTCGCCGCCCTTGCTCAAGTCGCCTCTCGTGACGCAATAGCGGCGTAGCCAGACGCGGACGCGACTGCACAAGCGTTGGCCACGCTGGCGGCCGACGACGGGAGCACCGTCAGCCACGCGTCCTACTTGCCTTCGTCCAACGTCCGGCACAGCCGAGGGTGGGGACTCCTCCGAGGATGAGTAGGGCATGGGAGGCGGCAGGGCATGGTGTGCCAACTGGCCGGTCCGTATCCCGTGTTCTACTCTTCCTTGCCGGAGACCGCACCTTCACTTCACGGGTCTTGAACCCCGCCCCCGTACATAGAGATCGCAGATGGAGGACGTTGGTCACCGCCGTAGAATAGGTTTAGGGTCAGGTTTCTTTTATTTTTCTGTCGTATAAAAGTTCAAAATGTAATGAAAATCTGCCGTGTTTGCATTAATCTCGGCCGGTGTATATGAACTTTCGCAATAATATACATATTGTAGGAGTACTAGCAAGATGCCCGTGCGTTGCACGAAAGATCAAGATCTTGTGGGAGAAAAGGATGAACGAGGAAAAGCCTGATCTGCAAATGTGGAGAGGAGTGCGGGTAAATTGTCATAGTTTCCTTCATATCCGTTAGATATAGATCGGACGGCCTATATTGCAGGATGACAGGCACACCATCATCACCAACTCTGCTTTTTATTGAACCGAGACAAATCTAACATGCGAAGTAAAATAAACACATAGGGTCTATACATACAAAAATCTTAGGCACTCCAATAGTACGTCCACTACACATTCACGCATTTCACATCTTTCTACATCTACAGGAACCTACGAAAGGGTTGACGTAAATTGCCTCTCTCTCTCCTCCCCTGATTTTCATGATGGTGGGCCCCTCCCTCCCCCAATCTACAATCAACAGCTCACACGTTTAACATTACATTAATTACGTAACTGGGATTACGTAGGTGTAGCATTACTCGTCCTAAAAAACCCAACTAAGCCAACCTCCCAGCATATCGCGTGGGAAAAGACCCCGGCCGCGCCGTTTTAGTCGGGATTACCGGATTACTAGTAGTAGTATCGATGGATCGCGCGAAGCAACAATTTTTTTTGAGGGGGCAAAGCACCTAGTTTAAAAGGAAAAAGGCGGTACACTCACAGCACTCCTGTCGCGGTCGCATTGCACCCCACACACGTTCGGTCCTGCACATGGCTCATGCAAATGGAACGCGCTTCGGCTTGCCTCTTCACTGACACGTGGGACTACACTTGGAGAAACTGACCATGCGCCAAACTCCCCCCGCCCACCACGCGAAAATCCTTCCCCCCAAATCCGATTCAACCGCCCTTCGGCCAACTAGCCAATAATATTCCCCAAACCCCCCTCCCTCCTGTCCCCCTCCACTCCATTCGCTCCGCCAAAGCCACCCTCCCCGCCGCACCGATACATCGGCGCCGCGGTTCAGCGATCCTATCGCTCCCACAGTACGCTCTCGTAGACTATCGTCCTCTAGCCGCACCGCCACCTCTGGCTACGTTCTTGTGGAGGCGCACGGCGGTCAGCGCCGCCACCGCTGGCGACGTCCGTGTGGAGACGCACGATGGTCAGCTTCTCCCACGGTACGCGCATTCTAGACTGAGGCCCCGTTCATGTCGGTGTAGCGCTGAATGTTAGATGATAGACACTGTTAATCTCACTGTTTGCCGAAGTAGTTTACTGTCAATATGCTCTGCTTAAGAAGCTTCCTTGCCCTGTTCTGCACTCAATCTGCTTAGCTGAGATGGCATGCCAAGGCTGATTAGTTGCTAAAATATCCTGCCATATATTTATTGTGACATGGATTGCCATGGTCTAGTAGCCAATCTGTTAGGTGAAATAGCTCTACGCCGTTTTATACTCGATCTTTGTTGCTGCGATGGACTTCGATAGTTCGATGGCTGTGTGCTCGGCCTCATTGACTGCTGAAATAGCCTGCCATAATTTGGCACTCAAATCTGTTTGCTGAATTAGCTTTACATATATTTCGTTACTTAGATCTGCTCGTCCAAATATCTTTCCATAGCTTTAGACATCGACCTAGGTTTTTTTTCTAGACTTCATAAAAAAGCATATATGTTTATTCCTATAATATCTAGTAGAAGAACTAATTTGTATGTCTAACAGATGGACATGACTTGGATAAGTTCTGCTCGTAGATTCTCCATTGCATATGTCAAGGGGGTTGAAAACTTCATGAACTTTATCAGAGCTGAGTACGGTGGTCCGAAATCAGATGTGCTCTACCCGTGTAGCAGTTGTATGAATTCAGTTACAAGACCCCAGTCAACTGTGCAAAATCATCAACACTTGTATGGGATGTCGGTCACATATACTAGGTGGGTTCATCATGGTGAAGCTGTGAACGTCAATGTTATTGACTATGTGGAAGAAGCAGATCACCATCTTGATCTGCCTAATGCTCAGGTGGAAGAGGAGGAGGAGGTGGTGGTGGTGGCGGAGCCAATGAGTTTGACCAACATTGAAACAATGCTACGAAATGCTCGTGCATTCCATGAACTTTCACCTGCAGAAGAAAAACGGTGGGCCCGCATGTTGGAACAATGCAACGTTGCTGTCACCCCAGGAAATAAGCTGTCAGTATTCTCAGCTATGGTCACCTTTCTTCAGGTGAAGACATCTGAGCGGATGACCAACAAATCATTCGATGCGATGTTGGTTGCTTTGCACAAATCTTTCCCAGATGCGTCTGAGCTGCCACACACCTACAGTAAAATGAAGAATTTCCTTCATGCAGTTGGAATTGGATATGATATGATCCATGTTTGTAAGAATAATTGTGTTCTGTTCCGGAAGGATTATGCCAACTTAAGTGAATGCCCAAAATGCAAATCATCAAGATGGAAAGATGGCGATGCTGTGAAGAGGATTCCTCATAATGTTCTGAGACATTTTCCAATTGCACCAAGATTGTAGAGGTTGTTTCATGATGCTGAAACAAGAGAGGATGTACTAACCAGGAGTACATTGATCAGAATGTAATGAGCCATCCATCTCATGGTAGTGAGTGGAAAAGCTTCAATGATAAACACAAATAGTTTGCTGCTGACCCGAGAAACATTAGACTTGGCTTAGCTTCATATGGATTTAACCCATTTGGCCACCAGAGCGCCACATATAGCATGTGGCCAGTGCTTGTTATCCATTACAACATGCCTCCAAATGTCTGCACCAAAGAATCAAACTACATGATGGCCTTGCTCATCCCAGGTCCAAAAAGTCCTGGAAAGGATTTTGATTTGTTCATGGAGCCTCTTGTGGAGGAACTTCAACAGCTATGGAAGGGTGTTCTCACTCGAGACCTATACAGCAGCCCACCAGTTGATTTCTTTCTGCATGCTGTTATAATTTGGTGCATCCATGATTATCCGGCTTTGGGCACTATGTCAGGGCGAACGACACATGGTTACAATGCATGTGTTCGCTGTGACAGGAATCCGCTGTCATACGCAATACTTAGCAAGATTTGTTACATTGGACACCGCCGTTTCCTTGCCAAGGACAAGCCGCATCCTAGAAAATACCGAAGACATGTGTTCAATGCAAAGCATGAAAACCGTGATGTGCCAAAGAGGCTCACCACCGATGAGTTGCAAGTGGAATTAGAGAAGGTCAGGCATATTACACCAGGAAACCATCCTGGTAATGGTAGCGGGAAAAGGAAGTGTGACAGGGTAGAAGAGAGATTATTGTTTACCCGCAGGTCCACTTTGTGGGACTTGGAGTATTGGAAAGATTTGGATCTGCGGCATAATCTTGACGTGATGCACATCGAGAAAAATATATGTGACAAAATTATCGGCACACTTCTTAATATTGAAGGCAAGACGAAAGATACCTTAAAATCTAGGAAGGTAAACCATGGGATATGGCACCAGCTGTGTACGTCTTGGACAAGGTAAAAAGAAAAGAATTCTGTGAGGTCCTGTCACGTGTGAGATTCCCACATAGATTTGCTTCCAACCCTGAAAGGAGAGTCAGTGCAGATGGAAACAAGGTACAGGGGTTGAAAACTCATGACTGCCACGTCCTACTTCAAAGAGTTTTACCTGTTATCCTTAGAGGATTGGGCCGCCCTGACTTATACAGAGCAGTTGCAGAGTTGGGACAATTCTTCAGGGAACTCTGCAGTAGGAATATTAGGATAGATGCTTTGGAGCGTCTTAGAGACAAGATACCAACTATCCTATGCGACCTTGAGAAGATATATCCTCCAGCCTTCTTTGATGTGATGGTGCATTTGGCTGTTCATCGACCTGATGAGGCACTACTTAGAGGTCCAGTACAGTATGGCTGGATGTACCCTATTGAAAGGCGACTAGGCACTTTCAAGGGCTATGTTAGGAACAGAGTTGATCAGCTTAGAAAAGAGGTGGGTGAAGACAATTCCGGGCTCAATGTTTTTGATTATTCTGTTCGAGTTACAGGGAAGAGTCGACAAGAGGACAAACCTAAAGATTTGGACAAAATGGTTTGGTATGTGTTGAATAACTGTCCTGAGATACTACCTTATATCAAGTAAGTGCAGTACTGCAGCTTATACATCGTAATCTACTAAACTTGCAGCACCTTCTTATATATTTAGATGTTTGACGCGATCACTATGTTGTGCAGCATCTACAAAGAGGAGTTACTGCCACAAAATCCAAGAAACATTGACAAACTGGTTATGGCAGGATTTGCAAAATGGTTCAAGAACCATGTAAGCTTTTGAAGTGCACTGCCAGTTTTTTTAATATATTGAGTACATAAGATGATCAGCTTGTCTATTTTCTAACCATATGTTAAGAAGATGCGGGAGGATGGGCAGGTAGTTGATGATGCCCTTTACTCACTAGCAATGGGTCCTGATACTCGAGTAAGACATTATGAATCTTGCGTTGTTGGAGATGTGCGCTACAACACCCTTGCACGAGACGAAGGCAGGAAGACACAAAACAGTGCCATCATGAGCACGGATACGTATGACAAAGAGACAACTGAAATGTATGCTAACATAACAGACATTGTTCAGTTGCAGTATATCTCCAGTTTCGAGGATCATCGGTGTGTGGTTCTGTTGTGCTATCATTGGTATAACCTTTTATCTAGGATCGCAAAACCCAGAGCTGATGATTATTTCAAATCCATCAATGTCAAGGCGGCGTACCAGACCAATGAGCCTTTTATTTTGGCAAATCAAGCAACACTAATATTTTTCTTGGAAGACACATTTGCACATAGCGATGACTGGAGAATATTGCAAAGGTTTGAGCAGAGGAATTCATTTAATGAAGTTGCACAACAAGATGATTCTTACACTGCTCCTGATGTACAAGATAACAAAGATGTTCCTAATATCTTTGAGAACCATCACGTCAATGACACTGGCGAAAAGATTGCCTATCGTGCTGTGGACATACAAGAGTTGATCAAGAAGAAGCCAGCGTTCAAGATCGAATAAGAAGATGACACCGTGGGGAATTACGATTCAGACTGATACACATGGCAAAGATGTTAACGTTTCTGCTGTGGATGATGATTACATTGCTTTTGTCGTATTTGCCTGTCAGAAGACGTTTTTTATCTACTATGTGAAGTTGTGTTTGCTATGACAACTGAAACCTGATGAACATGTTGTTTAATATTTTGCTGTGAGAACATCACTTGTTATGTATGCTGATTTGTGTTTGGTGATTGTATGACAACTAAAACATGATGACATTGTTGTTTAGTTGTACTCATATTTGGCTGTGAAACTTGAATTTGATGACATAGTTTGCTGTTGGACTGCAATTTGCTCGACGTCTTTGAATGAGAACAAAGCTGACCCGACAGGGCCTCTGCTATTTATTTATTTATATGAGCAAAAGGGGATACCCCCTAATTTCCGTTAATAGAAATCATTAGATGTTCACAACACTACGCCCAGCCTGCTACACAGGTTTCATTCATTACTAGTTTCAGCAAAGTGCTCATGTCGTAACCACTGAATACATCACGAGTGCTACATACACTGCAAATAAAGAGACAATCATCATACAGAGCACATCGATTTTGCCCATTATCTTCACAAGCTCTTTCATCTCCTCATTGTTTTCAAGGCCGTTCAGCAGCTGTTGCTTGGCCATGATCAGAGGAACTGCATCTTTAACCTTCTGCTCTGCATCTTCCTCTTCTGCCGTTCCTTCAGTTACTTGTCCAACACCCCAACATGTTGGTATTGGGATTCCTCGGCTAACCAAATAATCAGCATAGTTGCATTCCCCCACATCAGCAACTTCCCACAAATACAAATCACACGAATCTTCCCTTTTCTGCATGAATCAAATTGGAAGATCATCAACGAAACTATTAAAAAAATCAGCAACTGAAAGCAGTAGAACAACACTTAAACATATTATTACCCCATGATTCGGGCATTTGTAGAAGACTCGGTCAGAGTTGCGGATTGTGGTTGAGACGTGACGGATGACTCTGCATGATTTGCAGCAGTGGCACCACACCAACGGCAGCGGGTTGCGATGAGCAATCGGCTGTGGTGCGCGTGCCGGCGGGGGTGTGATGAGACCCATAGGCGATGGTACGGGTGGCGACTTGGCGCATATTTGGTTGTTGCCTGCTAAAGAGCAGGTGGACGAGCAGCCAGTGGACATGGTTGCTGCGGCCAGAGCTTCTGATGCCAGGCAGAGTAAGTAGAGAAGAGGAGAAGCGAATGTTGGATATGTCAGTTTCATTACTTGCAGAGTAGCATAGCACCATATATAGTCATGGTCTAGGTTTGGATTCGAACCAGCTACAGGAGCACGTCTTTCTTTTTTTCTAAAACTCAGCAACGTCTCTTTACTGGTACACTAGCTTGTTCTGTACGCCTTCCCAAGTCTTCGATTTTCTTTCTATATATAAAAAAGCATGCTACTTGGTGTCCGCTTAGTCAACAAACGATTGTGCCAGCCTTGACCGTTGGATTGACATTCAACGTCTGTCGCGTTTCTTCAGTCTCTTCTTCCTCGAGCCGCCAAAGCCAAACTAGCGCCGGCGGGACCGCCTGCTCCCGCCTCCCACGGCTAGCTGTGATCTTCCCCGGCTCCTGTTCGTTCTTGTCCGAGGCCTCACCATCGTCCTACGCCTTGGTTCGCTTGCCGCGGTGCCGCCCTCCGGTGTTGTCAACATGGTTAACAACCGAGAGGAATAAGGAGATGATTGTACATGGTGAGGATGACAGTAGGGACCCAGCAGCGCGCGTAATAATTTTGTTTTTTTTCGGGACGGAGAAGGGTATCAACTGGGTTGTGCGGGACCCGTGGCCCGTCTAGCCCAGGCTTTTATTTCATATGTTTAGCACATGACCAGCCCAGTCTGTTTTTTTCCTTTCTGAAAATGGCTAGCCAGCTATTTTGTTTTTTGCAGAATAACCAACGTAGGCCTACTTGCTCTTCTACGCCTGGGCCAGAAATCTTTCAAGATGAGGAGGGATGCATTTTGCCTAGAAAATGGGCTATAAGTAATAAGAAATGGGCTATAAGTAATAATAAATGGGCTGTAAAATGAAAAAATACAGCAAATAGGCTATTATTTCCAAAATATTGTTTTCTTTCGGATTTTGATATTTTAAATTTCATTGTTTTTGTGTGGGTAAAATTTCATTGAATTTAAATTAAGGTATATTTAGATTTAAAATTAATTTGAATCTGGCTAGAAATTTCGGGTTGTATGCTGTTTGGGACAGATTTGGAGGCTGACTTGTGGGTCTACTAGGTTGACATGTACTTTGGCTTTGTCAACTTAGTCCACAAACGATTCTAGCAGCAGTGACCGTTGAATGTTAATCCCACGGCTGTGCTGCTTCTTCAATATATGATCTTCTTGCTCCAGCCGCCCAAACCAGCTCCGGTGGGACTGCCTGCTCCCGCCTCTCGAGGCCGCCTGTGCTGCCGCGCAGGCCGCACCGCCCCACCCTACTTCATTGCTGGCCAAGCCATTCCTCTACTCACCACACCTCCTGTTATTTTCCGGCGACGGCAGCCAGACCAGTAAACCCTCGTATTCCCCACCGCGTGGGTAACCAATGCCGAGTCTTCCCCGGCTCTATGTCATTCCCTTCCTAGGCCTCGCCGTCGTCCACCGCCATGGTGCTCTCGGGGCGGCCTGGTCAACGTGGTCAATGAACGACATCCATCGGCCGTGGACTGTACGCGCAAAATAATTATTCCTCCACCTGACAGCTGGGACCCACCGGAAGGACCTCTATATTTCACAAAAAACATTCCCCCCGCTGACATGTCGGACCCACCAACTATATCTTCGCATGCAAGGAAGTGCCTCCTTATTACGCACAAAAAATGAATACCCCCTGCTAGCTGGGACCCACCATTATGGGAGGCTGACTTGTGGGCCTACTAAGTTGACGGGGACGGAGGGACTTGTCAACTTAGTCAATATGAACGATTCTAGCTCTAGTGACCGTACGATGTCCATCCAACGGCCGTAGTGCTTCTTCAACCTCTGGTCTTCTTGCTCCAGCCGCCCAAAGCAGCGCCGGTCGTGCCGCATGCTCCTGCCTCCCGTGGCCGGCTGTGCTGCCGCGGAGGCCTCACCGCCCCCTACTATTCCCACCGCTGGCCAGGCTCTGCGGCGACGGCAACCTCACACCGCAGCCGAACCAGTGAACCCTCATACTCCTCTCCGCGCGGGCTTCCACTGTCGCGTCTTCCCCGGCTCCGCGTCATCCCCTTCCTAGGCTTCGCCGTTGTCCACCGCCGTGGTGCTCTCCGCGCGGCATGGTCAACATGGTCAAGGAACGACTTCCATCGGAAGAGTATTATACGTGGAGAGGCTGACAGCTGGGTCCACGGCCACAGCCCAGTTTTTTTGTGATTTGCCAAGTAAGTCGCTTTGTCAGGCCTGTTGGGCTGCAAATCTTTCAAGACGAGGAGAGCTTTCATTCGGCTGGCCGAGAAAATGGCCCATTAGTAATGAGAAATGGGTTGTACATTTTTAAAACACATCAAACCGGCAATTAGTTTCAAATATCTTTTTTTTGTTTCGAGATTTTAAATTACATTAATTTTTATGCGTGGAGAATTTGTTGGATTTTATATTGATATACATTTATTTTTTAAATCAGTTTGAATGTGAGTCGAAATTTCGGATTTAAAACAGTTCAGACTGCACCGAAATATGCAAAATTTCGTATAATTTTTTAACCATGGCCACAATATGGGCTGTAATGCTAACAAAAAGAATATGGGCTCCAAAAAAACCTTAAGAATTAGCAAATGGGCTGTAAATTATTAGAAATAATGGCAGATGGGCTGTATGCTGTTTTCCACAGATTTGAGGCTTTCCTAAAAAAAGGTTGATGCACAAGCAGTGACTGTTGGATGTCCATCGAACGGCCGTCATGCTTCTTCAATCTCTGCTCTTCCTGCTCCAGCTACTCAAACAAGCATCGGCAGGACTGCCTGCTCCCTCCTCCCCGCGGCCGGCTGTGCTGCCGCGCAGGCCTCACTGCCCCATCGTACTCCCATCGCTGGCCTAGCCATCCCTCTACTCACCCACACCTGCTGTTATTCTCCGGCGACGGGAGACGAACCAGTAAACCCTCGTACAGTCGTACTCCCCTCCGCGTGGGAAACAACTTCCGAGTCTTCCCTGCCTCCGTTTCGTTCCCTTCCTAGGCCTCGCCGTCGTCCACTGCCCTGGTGCTCTCGGCGCGGCCTGGTCAACATGGTCAATGACCGACACGCATCTGAAGTGGACTGTACGTGGAAAGGCTGACAGCTGGGTCCATGGCCGCACGCAAGGAAATGCCTCCTTATTACGTGCAAAATAATGATTCCTCCACCTAACATCAGGGACCCACCGAAAGGGCCTCTATATTTCACGAAAAAAACGTTACCGCTGCTGACAGCTCGGACCCACCAACTATATCTTCGCACGCAAGGAAGTGCCTCCTTATTATGCACAAAAAAATGAATACTCCCCCTGTTAGCTGGGACCCAGTATAGTGGCAGGCTGAATTGTGGGCCTACTAAGTTGACAGGGAAGGAGGGCTTTGTCAACTTAGTCAATATGCACGATTCTAGCTCCAGTGACCGTACGATGTCTATCCAACGGCCGTAGTGCTTCTTCAACCTCTGGTCTTCTTGCTCCAGCCGCCCAAACCAGCGTCGTTCGTGCCTCGTGCTCCTGCCTCCCGTGGCCGGCTGCGATGCGGCAGAGGCCTCACCGCCCCCTACTACTCCCACCGCTGGCCAGACCATCCCTCTACTCATCCACACCCCCTGTTATTCTGCGGCGACGGCAGCCTCACACCGCAGCGAACCAGTGAACCCTTGTACTCCTCTACGCGTGGGCATCCACTGCCGCGTCTTGCCCGGCTCCATGTCGTCCCCTTACTAGGCCTCGCCATCGTCCATCGCCCTGGTGCTCTCGGCGCGGCGTGGTCAACGTGGTCAAGGAACGGCTTCCATCGGACGTGGACTGTACGTGGAGAGGCTGACAGCTGGGTCCACGGCCACAGCAAGGAAGTGCCTCCTTATTACATGCAAAATAATTATTCCTCCACCTGACAGCGGGGATCCACCGGACGGTCCACCGTATTTCGCAAAAAAAACGTTTGCCCCTGACTGCTGGGACCCACCAGCTACATCTTCGCACGCAAGGAAGTGCGTCCGGGCAACAAAAAAACGATTCGCCCCCTGACTGCTGGGACCCACCAGCTACATCTTCGCAGGCAAGGAAGTGCCCGACAGTCGGGACCCGCCTGGTCGAAGCGTACGTAGCGTTGTCATTCTGGTCGCGAACGTGTATGTACATATATACTGGTGGATGTAGAGGCGCGCATGTGTCGTAGTAGAGGCGCGTACGTGTCGTAGTAGAGGCGCACACGTAGCATGTACACGTAGGTACAGCGGCCAGGGTGTAAGAAAGAAAATACGGCCACGCATGTGTACATACGGGCGGGGTCTCGAACGCCTACTCGTGCATACGTACGGCCAGGGCTCGTGTACATGGCTGGGTCGCAACGGAGAAACAACGTCGTCGTCGTGTTCATGGGGAGGCAATGGAATGCGTCATGTTCATGGGGAGCCAACGGAATGCGCCGTGTTCATCGGGAGGCAACGGAACGCGTGGGAGCCAACCGGCTGGGTCGGAACGGAATGCGTGGTCGTGTTCATCGGGAGGGCTTGGACGGAACAGTCGATGGAAACGAGGCCTGGTGTACCGCACAACGGAGGAAACAGACCTCCTACATTCGGAACGGGGTCCTGTTGCTCGGGAGGGGTCTGGCGTACCGCAAAACGGAGGAAACGGACCTCCTACGGTCGAAACGGGGATCCTGTTCATCGGGAGGGTTGTGGCGTACCACAAAGCGGACGAAACGGACCTCCTACGATCGAAACGGGGGTCCTGTTGATCGGGAGGGGTGTGGCATACCGCAAAACGGACGAAACAGACTTCTGTTGGAGCGCTATGGTCGAAACGGGGGTCCTGTTCATCGGGAGGGGTGTGGCATACCGCAAAACGGGACTCCATGGGATACTGTTCATCTCCACCGTCGACCTCCTCCAGCCTGCACGGGCTACCATCGACCTCCTCCAGCCTCCATGGGCTCCTGTTCATCCAGCCTCCACCGCGCGCTACTCCACCGGCTACTGTTCAATTAACCCTCTCCATGGGCTCCTGTTCAACCACCCCTCCACGGGCTACTGTTCATCCTGCCCTCCACGGGGTGGTCCTGTTCATCCAGCCCTCCACGGGGTCCTGTTCATCCAGCCCCAACCGGCTCGATCGATCGGGGTCCTGTTCATCCAGAGGCAACACCATGGGGTCATGTTCGCTCGATCGGGTTTAGTTAACAGCCATCGATCGATCGCTCGGGTTCAGTAATGCGTAGCCTGCAGTGCAATCGCTCGGGTTCAGTTAGAGCCTAACGCCTCGCTCGGGTTTAGTTAGAGCCAACGCCTCACGCACACACGCTACTCCACCGGCCACTGTTCAACCACCCCTCCACGGGCACCCCTCCACCGTCTACTGTTCATCCAGCCCTCCACACCACGGGGTCCTGTTCAACCACCCCTCCACGGGCACCCCTCCACCGTCTACTGTTCATCCAGCCCTCCACCACACCACGGGGTCCTGTTCATCCAGAGGCAACACCACCGCTCACTGTTCATCCAACCCCCCCCCCCGCAACGCTCACTGTTCATCCCATAGGCAGCATCGATCGGCTTCAGTTAGCAGCAGTAGCGAAGGAATCGCTCGATCGGGTTCAGTTAATAGCCATCGATCGATCACTTGGGTTCAATAACGCGTAGCCTACAGTGCAATCGCTCAGGTTCAGTTAGAGCCCAACGCCTCGCTCGGGTTCAGTTAGAGCCAATGCCTCGCACAGATGCACGTACGTGTACGAGAGAAACGTGCATCGCTCGGCCCCTGACCTCCCACCGTAACCGGGAACTCCTCGAAATTTTCCTCACCCTCGCTTCTACCATGGTTTTTTCCGTCATGGACGGCCCAAAGAATGTCATGCAGCTGCGTCTCCGGCCCGCCCAGGATGAAAAGCCCATTTTCTGCCATGATTTTTTGTCATAGAAGTAGGAGCCCACCACATCTATGATGATACCTGGTTTTGTCACAATTATCGTCATAGAAGTGTCATATGTATGACAGGAAAATTTTTCGTTCGGCCCAAAATTTCACGGATGTGTCTTTTTTTTGTAGTGCTCAATTCTCTTTTGGTGATGAAGAAGAAGGTGCTGGTGATAAAGAGATCTTGTTCTCGGATTTCCATGGCAGTGGTCCACCATCATAAGAGGAGGAGTGAGTCTCACGGGTCCTGCAACTAGCAGCCAAACTCATACCTTTAAACCTCGCCTCATATTCAAAGACTTTGTTTTGGAGATCATAGATCTGGCTTTGGAGGAAGTTGATTTGCTCGTTGAGGGTGAAGACGATGTCCTTCATGGGCTTGCCATCCACCTTGAGATTACGGGAAAGGTCAGCGATCATGAGGTGATTGGCATTGAGTCCATGCTCCACCATCCCCTTGCAGCAGAAGACATCTTGTTTCATAGCTTCAAGCCTGGCCTCCATGGTTCCCGTCCCCTTAGGATTGGGCACATCACGGAGGTGAAGCACCCCCTCATGCATCTGAATGACTTGAGGGTGCTACACCACCTCCCTGAAGTATGGGTTGATGACGTTCTTGAAGAACTTGTCCTTGAAGGAGCTTGAAGCGGCCATGGTAGATGGGATCTGACAGAAAACAACAAGAAAAGAAAACAGAGGATTTCTCTGCGATACGGTGGTCAATAGGTTCGGGGGGTATATAAAGATTTTTTATCTTGGGAAACAAGCAAACTGTAGAAAAACGGAGTCCGGAAGGTACCCCAGGTGGGCACAACCCACCTGGGCGTGCCTAGCAGGTGGCTTGTGCCCACCAGGGTAGACTTCCTGGAAGTTTCTTATTTTCCTAATTTTCTCAATATTCCAAAACTGACAAAAAATATTTTTGCGGATTTTTCGGAGTCCGTTTACTTACCGTGTCACGTACCTCTTTATTTTCACAATTCTAGAGTGTTCTGGAAGGACTCTTTTATGTGTTCTTCCGGAGTCAAAGTTTGGATAATATTACTTTCAACATTAATAGGCGTACCTGAGATATAATGTTTTATTCGTTGCCCGTTAATAACCTTTGGGTTAGTACCTTCGGCATTATTTATTTTGATTGCTCCAGAACGATAAACCTCCTCGATGACATAGGGGCCTTCCCATTTTGAGAGGAGTTTTCCTGCAAAGAATCTAAAACGAGAGTTGTACAAAAGAACATATTCTCCTACTTTAAACTCACGCTTTTGGATTCTCTTACATGCCACCTTTGACTTTTTCTTTAAACAACTTGGCATTTTCATAATCTTGGGTTCTCCATTCATCTAATGAGCTAATATCAAATAACCTCTTTTCACAGGCAAGTATAAAATCATAGTAGAGTTCTTTGATTGCCCAATATGCTTTATGTTCTAATTCAAGAGGCAAATGACAAGCTTTTCCATAAACCATTTTATAAGGAGACATACCCATAGGATTTTTATATGTTGTTCTATAAGCCCTAAGTGCACCATCTAATTTTTTAGACCAATTCTTTAGGGACCTACTGAAAGTCTTTTGCAAGATTAATTTTATTTCTCTATTGCTAAGTTCAACTTGACCACTAGACCGAGGATGATAAGGTGATGCAATTCTATGGTTAACATCATACTTGGCAAGCATTTTACGGAAAGCACCATGAATAAAGTGTGAACCACCATCAGTCATTAAATATCTAGGGACTCCAAACCTTGGAAAAATAACTTCCTTAAGCATTTTAATAGAGGTGTTGTGATCAGCACTACTGGTTGGAATAGCTTCTACCCATTTTGTAACATAATCCACAGCAACCAAAATATGTGTATACCCATTAGAGGAAGGAAAAGATCCCATGTAATCAAATCCCCAAACATCAAATGGTTCAACAGCAAGTGACTAATTCATAGGGATTTCTTGACGCTTACCAATATTACCTATTCTTTGGCATTCATCACAAGATAAGACGAACTTACGGGCATCTTTGAAGAGAGTATGCCAATAAATCCAGATTGCAATACCTTGTGAGCAGTTCTATCTCCAGCATGATGCCCTCCATAAGCTTCGGAATGACATTTCCATAGGATTTGTCCCTATTCATGCTCAGGTACACAATGTCTAATAATACCATCTACTCCTTTATAAAGATGTGGGTCATCCCAAAAGTAGTGTCTTAAATCATAGAAGAATTATTTCTTTTGTTGATATGTAAAACTAAGTGGTAAATATTTAGCAACAATGTAATTAGAATAGACAGGATACCAAGAAGTGTTGTGAGCAACATTTATTGGAGCTAACTACTCATCAGGAAAACTATCATCAATAGGTAGTGGGTCACCAGGCACATTTTCAAGCCTAGACAAGTTATATGTAAATCAAATTCTTGTAGCAAGAGAACCCATTGTATAAGTCTAGGTTTAGCATATTTATTTTCCATAAGATATTTAATAGCAACATGATCAGTGTGAACATTTACTTTTGAATCAACAATGTAAGATCTAAATTTCTCACAAGCAAACACCACTACTAAGAATTCTTTTTCAGTAGTAGCATAGTTTCATTGAGCACTATCTAGAGTTTTACTAGCATAATGAATAACATTCAGTTTCTTATTAACTCTTTGTCCTAGAACAACACCAACAACATAATCACTAGCATAACACATAATTTCAAAAGGCAAGTTCCAATCAGGTGGTTGAACAATAGGTGCACAAATTAAGGCTTTCTTAAGTGTTTCAAAGGCTTCTAAACAATCATCATAAAAAGGAATATCCTTTTGCAAAAGATTCATAAGAGGCCTAGAAATTTTAGAAAAGTCTTTGATAAATCTCCTATAGAAACCAGCATGACCTAGGAAACTACGAATAGCTTTGATATCCTTTGGACATGGCATTTTCTCAATTGCATCAACCTTATCTTTGTCCACTTCAATACCTCTTTCAGAAATTTTGTGACCCAAGACAATGCCTTCATTAACCATAAAGTTGCACTTTTCCCAATTCAAGACAAGATTTTTTTGCTCGCATCGCTGCAAAACTCGGTCAAGATTGCTTAAACAATCATCAAAGACTTCCCATAAACAAAGAACTCATCCATGAAAACCTCAACAATCTTTTCACAAAAGTTAGAGAATATAGCAGTCATACATCATTGAAAGGTAGCAGGTGCATTGCATAAACCAAAAGGCATACGTCTATAAGCATAAGTTCCAAAGGGACAAGTAATAGTGGTCTTTTCTTGATCAGGTTGAGAAACAGGTATTTGGGAAAAACCAGAGTATCCATCAAGGAAGCAAAAATGTGTGTGCTTAGATAATCTTTCTAGCATTTGATCAATAAAAGGCAGAGGGTAATGATCTTTTCTAGTTGCTTTATTTAATTTTCTGAAATCAATTACCACTCTATAGCCTCTAACAATTCTTTGTGGAATAAGTTCATTCTTATCATTAGGAACAATAGTTATACCTCCCTTTTTGGGGCACAATGAACAGGACTTACCCATCTACTATCAGCTATGGGATAGATTATACCTGCTTCCAGAAGTTTCAATATTTCCGTTCTTACCACTTCTTTCATCTATGGATTTAACCGACGTTGGTGATCAACAACGGGTTTAGCATTAGGTTCCATATTAATTTTGTGCTGACATAGAGTGGGACTAATGCCCTTTAAATCATCAAGAGTATATTCAATAGCAGCTCGGTGCTTCCTTAAAACTTTCAATAATCTTTCTTCTTCATGTTCTGAAACGTTAGCACTAATAATAACAGGATATATCTTCTTTTCATCAAGATAAGCATATTTCAAAGTGTCTAGCAATTGTTTTAATTCAAACACAGGATCACCTTTAGGTGGAGGAGGTCCTCCTGGAGTTTCAATAGGAAAATTGAGTTTAAGCAGAGGACATTGTGTCGGGGATATACCCCGCGGCGTAAACCGGCCGGAAGTATAACCCGGCCGGACTTGGCGTTTCATCGGTAGCCCGCCAGAGGATTGGCGACTTACGTGTCTGGCGGTTCACTGGTATGACGATTCAGGAGCCTAAAGACTCATTGGTGACCCGGCGCATGTTCCAGATGGATGACAAGGCCCAAGGCCCAGAAGGCCGGCTCATGTTATGGTGGGCCGGTTTAAGAGGAAAGGCGTGAGGAATATTTGTCTTACAAGGAGTTAAGACCTGGACTTGTATCCGGTTTGTATTAGAAATAGACTAGTCCTAATCCTAATAGGACTCTACATATAACCCGCCCCTTCAACATATATAAGGAGGGGCAGGGCTCCCCAAAGAGGGACAAGCAAGAAGAAACAATCTTAGGGCTAGACACAAAGAGGAGAGCCGGTTTACGGCGACTCCCTCGTGATGATAATGAGACCTAGCCTCAAACAGCATGTAGGGTTGTTACCAGATGATGTTTCCCGAGGCCCGAAGCTGTCTAAATCCCTGTCTTGTGTTGCGTCTCTCGATTCCGCTCAACCCCTCTCAAGCTACCACATAGATGCATTGGCCTCGCGACTAAGTCCTCATGCTAGGACATCTGCCGTGACAAAACCATGACAGTTGGCGCCCACTGTGGGGCTCGCACACGGTGGTGATGAGTTTTTGGAGGGATCACTCTAGAGATCGAGAAGTTTGCAATTGACCGAAACAAGAATAGCCAGGCAGAAAGATTCACATCGTCTCCCGGTTCATCCGTTCAGATTAAAAGGAGTTGGGGAAAGATGCGATCTGTCCGCTGCCACAATTGGATGGTCTGCCGTATCACAGTTATTTTCTCTGCAAACGTGATCCGACAAGATCAATAGAAGGTCAATCTCCGTTGTTGCATCATCCTACAAGGGCGAAGGCGGATTAAATTGCTGGGTCATCTTCAGCTAAGATTTGTTCAAAAGTGTGTACACGTGAGTCCCGAGAAGTTTCATAGCGGCGGCGGCAAGCAAAACCAAAAGTTGTTTTGTCATTGATGTTTTTTCATGAGAAGGAAAAATTGCCTAGTCAGACTAGATGGAGTACTAGTCCACGTGAGAATCAAATCAGCAAGTCATGTCTATATGAAGCAATCATTACCAAGGAAAAGAAGACCACGACTCGGTTTGGTCAACTAGCCATAACTCGGAAACGGATCCGGCCGTGGTTTGGTTTCGAGCCGCCGCACGCCATTTTCGCTTTGGCCAGAACTTCAAGTCACGGCGAGTCCGAGTCACCTCTGCCAGAACCTCTAGGTTGAAATCAAGGGAGCAAGCCACTGCGCTATTTTCAAGTTACCCATCTTGCACTGAACCAGTGCCTGACTCCGAGCCGCCGTAGCGCGGGCTCGCGTCCGCAGCCTCGCGCATGTTTTGAGTCGCCATTCCAAGCAGCCTCTGTGAGGCTCGAGCACGAGCCGCCGACCATCGCCGTCATCCAGCCGGCTTTAATCCGGGCCTCTCAGGCTTTCGCCCTGATAAGCTACCGTACTGAACCACCTCCACTATGTGCGGGCCTGCATCGGACACCTCCGCCGTACCTCTGTCACGGACCGTACGACCCGCCACCAAGTGCTCTGACCCGCCGCTACAAGCCGCCGGTGGCCTTCTACCTTGAGTTGGTCGCCCATGGGCTGCTGCGGGCTGCCCTCGCCGTATTCTAAATCCACCGCTCGCCCTTCGCGCCGGCTTACCTCGCAGGCCTTCTTCTACTGCGGCCGTGACCTTGCACCGCCGGTGCCCATTGGAGTTGCTACTCTAGGTAGCCGTGACCCGCCGGCCGCGTTTACTAAATCGCCGTGGTCCGCTTTGAGACGGATTCGCCTCGGAGTGCTGCGGCCTACCAGTCTTAAGACGTCGCTGGCTCGCTGCTGCTGTTGGGTGCTGCTGATGCGTCTGCGCGGATCGTCTCTACTTCGTCACTACACTGAGCTCAGACCAAATTCAAACTCACCTCATGAGGAGCAAAAAAAAAGTTGTGGCCCAAGCATAGTGCACCACTACGAGACGATCTACTACTAGACAATTCTACCATGGAGTACTAGTGCTTGCTGCCATTACTCCATGTAAAACATCAGTCAAATGGAAGATGGTACATGTACGTATGATTTCTGGATGGCATTACTCGCCGGTCGTATTCACTCTGAGCCGCCCCCGACCTCTGCTACAAGCCGGTTACGGTTTCCGCCGATGAAGCTTCGCTACCAAATTGCTTGTGGCCTGCTGCTTCCACTGCCGCTGCACCTCTGCCTCCCTGATGAACCTCCGAGGTCCGGGACTGCGTCCAAATTGCGGTCACTCGTCCCTATACAACCAAGCCGCTGCTGTTTTGGCTTCAAACCCGCCTCCACGTATGCACCACTGAGTGGCCCGCGTACCCTTGCTTGAGACCCCCCTACACCTTGTCGGTTGATTCTGTTAAAGCTACGGTGGTTGTTTGCCCATTTGGATAAGGAAAAGAACAAGAAGAGCCTGGATGGATGAAAAGTCAAAGTAGTCAAGTGCTAGGAGAAGAAGGAGAAAACATGTTGTGTGCATGAATTATCCGGCCAGAGCGCTAATCACATGCATACATCCTTCTCACAAGAGTAGATGCTACTGTGATGGTCAAATCAGCCACAAAAATTGAATAAAGAAAAGCAATGTGGCGTTTGCCATCTCCACTTTCCCATAAGAAGACGGAGGCAAAAGCAACCAGTACTTACAGTGCTGTTGGACCCAATTAAAATCTGACCCGCGCACAGGATTGTCTATTGTATGAACAAATCAGGTGAAACCCATCTAAATTTATTTTGACGCATATTGTTTTTTATCAAAGAACAATTACTTGGTCTATGATATTTTTTTCATAGGATCATTATTCCTTATAAAAAAGGTGTTGCAAAAAGGGCGTGAGCAAATATTATCTTTGCACTAGCGCTCATCCTGCGCAGGTTGCCACCCCCACTACATCAACACACGCGATTAACTTATTGTCTGCCCCCCGCGGCCGATTCTCCCGCCCGCGCCGGCTTACAATGCCGCGGCCGACTCATCTGTCTGTGCTGCCTCTAAAGCCGCGGTCGTCTTTGTCGACCATCTCTCGCGGCCTGGTATACATCAACATACCGGGCCGCACCTATTTGCATGAGCTATTTATTAAGCATGAGCAAGTCACAGCTTGGGTAGCCCGATTTTCTTTCAACAAAACGGAGGAAAATTATCATATACTATCAACCGTCGTCTGCACTAGGTGGCTCAATTGGCAGGCACACAAGTCGCCGCCACTACAGTTTGGTTAACTTCGAATTGCCAGTTGGAAGGAACCATTGGCCGAGTTGCTGACACGGCTCATACGGGATCATTTATAACCCGCCGCAGTCACCTCAACCTTCTATGGATTCACATCGTGCTATCAACACCAATGATATACAAGTTATGCCGGTTTATATCACGGTCAAATATGGAGAATCTCAAGTCAACTCCTCGAGTCACCTTGAGACTCGGGGGCTACAGTAATATGACTCAGCAAATGTTGCCGGTTTTCAGTAAAGTCAAGAACCCCAGGACGTTGGAGGGAAAGATAACCCAGTTTCGGAGGCTACTACCATATGGATGAAAATTTAAAGGCCGTCAGAAAATTTCCGGTTCAAAATGAAGAATGCCGGTTTAAAATCCGGTTCAAGGGAAATCTGTTCTCCCACAAGGCTCTAAGGCTCTCAAATCCGGTTTAAGAATTTCCGGTTCAAAAAAAAGAATTAACTTCTCGCAAGTTCGAGTTTAAGGGCCGTCAGAAAATTTCTGGCTGAAAATGAAGATTTCGGTTTAAGATCCGGTTCGAGGGAAAGATGTCTCCCATAAAGCTCTGACACTCTCAATATCCGGTTCAAAATCCCGGTTCAAGAAGAATTTATCTCTTGCAAAAAATTAAAAGTTGCCGAAGAGAACCTGCTGCCATGATGCGCGGTTCAAACATGGGTATCATGCCTTATTGGCTTATCATATTATTGATCACTTGGGGGCTTGGTCGTATTCGAACTATAGCTACACCTCTTGATCAGCGCAAGGCCACCAGAAAAATCACTAGGGGGCTTGGTCATATCTGAACCATAGCTACACCTCTTGATCAGTTTGAAACCACAAAGGGATATCACTAGGGGGCTTGGTCATATTTGAACCATAGCTACACCTCTTGATCGGCGTAAGGCCAACTTGAATTCACTTCGGGGCCAAAAAGAGTGTTGTAAAAAGCACAAACTCAAACATGGGCACCCACTGAGCACAGCTCAAAAAGTTACTTGGGGGCTCTTTGTGCAAAGCAACCAAGAGTTTGAAAGGACCCTTGTAATGGCTATCAAGCCACAGCTTGGAAGCCTGGTGTATTCACCTAAAACCCCGGGTTAACCTGCCTTCATCAAGTAAGCCACTCCTGTCCAGGTAATCCTGGTATGACCCGCCGAACGTTTGACAAGTCAATCTTATACAGACCCTGAACTTGTCAAAGTTAAAACGACGATTGGTTAATTGGAGGTCCATCTTAAAAGGCTTTGTTAAATGGTTTAACTCAGCGGCCTGGCAGCCCATGAAAAGCCTCGATTTGGAGCCTAGCAGCTCGTAATAAGCCTCGCATGTTCTTTTTGAGTTCTATTTGCCAAGTTTTTTCGCCTTTGTTGAGGTTCATAATATCTTCTGGTAAACCGGCGTCCTTGACCCGGCTTGGCTCTCAACTACAAGTTGTCACTACATGATCAGTTATAATCCGGCATTCATTAATCCGATCTGGTTTTGACTAACAAGTCGCCAGTATTATAAGGAAAATCTGGTGTTTATTATATCCCGGTGCGGTTTATTATCATAATCCGGCAAATTAAGGAAGGAGTTCTCAATACTCAAGATTGGGTTACCACCCTCACTACAAAAGTTGGTTAAACCAACGAGGTGATTCTATGTCACAGGTATCATCTATGTCATATTTGATTATCTTCAATTACAGCCTTGGTTATAAACCCTGGTTATATGTTTGGGCATTATGACCCGCCCGCCGAGTTATAAGAATTCCGGCTTACAATGAATGTGCATTAAGTTTCCATCGGCCAAGAGCCACCGAGTATTTCAACTCCGGATTTATTTATCAACTCGTAAGGTATTCAAATCTTTAATAGCCAACATGGCTGGATTTTTATTATGGTTATCAATAACCACTATTATGATTAAGGTTTTCAAAGTCGCTTCAGCGCAATGGCTATTATTTTATCAATGGATATGGTTTATTCTACAATTGAAGGAATAGTCCCGAGTCGCTGCAGGCTTACGACCCGGCACTTGGGGGCTACATTTATTCAAATTGAGATTACATCAAATATGCAAGTCCCATGTCACTGCCAGCATGCAGCATGGCACTTGGGGGCTAATGTAAATTCATTATTTGCTCATTTTATTGAAGACCCGACTCATCACATTGTAATGAGCCAGCCCTTGGGGGCTACCAATTGCTCCTGTCAAACAATTCAAGGTACACAAGTCTTAATCCATTATATTGAAGGTTCCACTCCTCAGTTGGTAAAGCACAAAGCTCTTAACCTTGTGTACGTGGATTCAAGCCCCATCATGTGAGTTACATCATATGATGTTATTTTCAATGGAGTATATATAAAGTTCCAGCTCAGTATTATCTTACTGAGCCGACCCTTGGAGGCTACACGTTGCTGTTAAAGTCTACATGATCATATTTTTAAAGTCCCTACTCATTATTTGCATAATGACCCAACCATTGGGGGCTACACTTATTGAAGTTTTTTATGAGCATAAGGCAATTACAAGTCCCAGGTTGCTGCAAGCATGACAACCCGGCACTTGGGGGCTACATATGTGGGATATTCAGTTTTGACTAATGATTGAGATGAATAATCTGGATTTCTTCAAGGTTGCAGCATTTATATTGAAACAAGTCTTAAGCTATCACTATGTTCTCCTCTTAAGACTTGGGGGCTACAAGTAATATGGATATGAGGGAGAGAAGTCTTCAAAATTCTTAGCTTTGACCCGGCGTTGGCAACAATCATGACCCGGAGTTTATAACAGTCATGACCTGGAATCAACAGTTTTCATAACCCGCCAATTTTGGATAAACCGGCAAGTTTTTCAAGCCGGTTGAGTATCAGTTGAATATTTAAAGACCGATATTTTTGTCAAGTCAGAGCATTGAAGGCCGATTCAAATGGATTCTTTATTTACAATATTTCTTCTAGAAGCAAATTAATTATGAAGCTGGTCTATTGACCCGGATTTTCTAGAAGAAGGAAATGACAAGGACTTAAGGATGTTCAGGTGCCGGTTTACAAGAAATTCTTAACCCGGAGCACAACCTGTCAATTTTGTTCTTGTGTTTATTTTGCAGTATAAGTTTACCATGGATAAATCCAAGCTAAACTTGGGGGCTAATATCGGGGATATACCCCGCGACGTAAACCGGCTGGAAGTATAACCCGGCCGGACTTGGCGTTTCATCGGTAGCCCGCCAGAGGATTGGCGACTTACGTGTCTGGCGGTTCACTGGTATGACGATTCACGAGCCTGAAGACTCATTGGTGACCCGGCGCGTGTTCTAGATGGATGACAAGGCCCAAGGCCCAGAAGGCCGGCTCATGTTATGGTGGGCCGGTTTTAGAGGAAAGGCGTGAGGAATATTTGTCTTACAGGGAGTTAAGACCTGGACTTGTATCCGGTTTGTATTAGAAATAGACTAGTCCTAATCCTAATAGGACTCCACATGTAACCCTCCCCTTCAACATATATAAGGAGGGGTATGGCTCCCCAAAGAGGGACAAGCAAGAAGAAACAATCTTTGGGCTAGACACAAAGAGGAGAGCCGGTTTACGGCAACTCCCTCGTGATGATAATGAGACCTAGCATCAAACAGCATATAGGGTTGTTACCGTATGATGTTTCCCAGGGCCCGAAGCTGTCTAAATCCCTGTCTTGTGTTGTGTCTCTCGATTCCGCTCAACCCCTCTCAAGCTACCACATAGATGTGTTGGCCTCGTGACTAAGTCCTCATGCTAGGACATCTGCCGTGACAAAACCACGACACATTGTCCAAAGAAAATCTTATCTATTTCATTTCTTTCATGCATATGTAAATCATTTTCATGGTGTAGCAAATATTATTCTAGTGGATCAGTAGGAGGCACAACAATAGAATCAAGACCAATTAATTCATCCTTACTAGGCAATTATTTTTCATGAAGTTTTCTACTAAGCTTGAAAAAATTAAACTCATGAGACTCATCACCAAAACTAACACCGACAGTTTGTTTCTCACAGTATATTCTAGCATTAACGGTGTTCAAGAAAGGCTTACCAAAGATAATGGGACAAAAGTCATCTTGTGGGGAACCAAGAACAAGAAAATCAGTACGGTATTTTATTTTCCCACACAAGACTTCAACATCGCTAACAATCCCAATTGGTGATATAGTGTCTCTATTAGCAAGTTTGATAGTAACATCTATGTCTTCTATCTCTGCGAGTGCTATGTCATTCATAATTTCTTGATATAAGGAATAAGGAATAGCACTCATGCTAGCACCTATGTCACATAAACCATGATAACAATGATCTCCTGTTTTAACTGAGACAACGGGCATGCCAACAACAGGTCTATGTTTATCCTTTTTATCAGGTTTGGCAATTCTAGCAGCTTCTTCATAGAAGTAAATAACATGCCCATCTACATTTTCTTCCAAGAGATCTTTAACCATAGCAATACTAGGTTCTACTTTAATTTGTTCATCAGGTTTAAGTGTTCTAATATAACTTTTGTCGACTACAGTTGAAACTTTAGCATGTTCCTTTATCCTAATAGGGAAAGGTGGTTTCTCAATATAAGAAGTAGGAACGACTGGGTCTACGTTATAAATTATAGTTTCTTATTTAACTGTTATCGGTTCTTTAGTTTCTTCTTTAATAGGTGGGTGATATTTAAACCACTTCTCTTTTGGGAGATCAACATGAGTAGCAAATGATTCACAAAAGGAGGCTACTATCTCAGAGTCAAGTCTATATTTGGTGCTAAACTTTTGAAAAGCATCGGTATTCATAAAAGATTTAACACAATCATATTTAAGATTAATACCCGACTCTTTACCTTCATCAAGTTCCCAATCTTCAGAGTTGCATTTAATTGTTTACAAAAGATCCCACCGAAATTCAATATTCTTCTTCATAAAAGAACCAACACAAGAAGTATGAAGCATGGTTTGATCGTTATGAGAAAGCCGATCATAAAAATTCTGGATAATAATTTCTCTTGAGAGCTCATTATTGGGGCATGAGTGTAACATTGACTTCAGCCTCCCCCAAAGCTAGAGCGATACTTTCTCTTTCATGAGGCCAAAAATTATATATATAATTCTAATCACGATGAAGTAGATGCATAGCATAAAAAAATTGATGGAACTCCAATTTCGATCGATTCCAATTCCAGGATCCAATATCATCGCATAGCCTATACCATTCCATTGCTTTTCCCTTCAAATATAAAGGGAAAACCTTCTTCATAACTTCATCTCCGGGTAAACCTGCAAGCTTGAACAATCCACAAATTTGTTCTACATGTATCAAGTGCATATCAGGATGTTTGGTTCCGTCTCTTGCATAACGATTAGCTAGCAGTTGTTCTATCATACCCGAAGGAATTTCATATTCAATATTTTCAGTAGGTGCAGTAGGTTAAGGGGTAGCTAATTGTGGTTCCATTCGAGGTGAAGATAACCCGAACAAGCCCCTCAAAGGATTGTTTTCCATAGTAAGAAGTGACAATAAATTTCAGCACACTATATAAATGTTTCCTTACCAAATTCCACTTACCAAAGGGACTTGATGACCCACAAGTATAGGGGATCAATTGTAGCTCTTTTTGATAAGTAAGAGTGTTGAACCCAACGAGGAGCAGAAGGAAATGACAAGTGGTTTTCAGCAAAGTAATGTCTGCAAGTGCTGAAATTGTAAGTAATAGAGTAGTTTGATAGCAAGATAATTTGTAACGAGCAAGTAACGATAATAGTAGCAAAAGTGCCGCAAGGTAGCCCAATCCTTTTGAGGCAAAGGATAGGCCAAACGGTCTCTTATGATAAGAAAAACGTTCTTGAGGGTACATGGGATTTTCATCCAATCACTTTCACCATGTTGGCTTGGTTCGTGTTCACTACTTTGATAATTTAATATGTGGGTGGACCGGTGCTTAGGTGCTGTTCTTACTTGAAAAACCTCCTACTTATGATTAACCCTCCCGCAAGCATCTACAACTACGACAAAAGTACTAAGAATAAATTTTAACCATAGCATTAAACTTTTGGATCCAATCGGTTCCTTACGGAATAGCGCATAAACTGGGGTTTCAGCTTCTGTCACTCTCGCAACCCATCATCTAATTGCTACTCCATAATGCATTCCCTTAGGCCCAAATATGGTGAAGTGTCATGTAGTCGACGTTCACATGACACCACTATGCATACTATCAAAATATCGAACACATATCAAGTTCACATGATTACTTGCAACATGATTTCTCCCTTGACCTCAACAATAAAAGTAACTACTCACAAATAATAATCATGCTCAAGATCGGAGGGGTATTAAATAGCATGTTGGATCTGAACATATAATCTTCCACCAAATAAACCATATAGTAATCAACTACAAGATGTAATCAACACTACTAGTCACCCACAAGCACCAATCTATAGTTCCGATAACAAGATTGAACACAAGAGATGAACTAGGATTTGAGATGAGATGGTGTTGTTGAATATGTTGATGGAGATTGCCCTCCCCAAGATGGGAGAGTTGTTGGTAATGATGATGACGATGATTTCCCCCTCGGGGGGGGGGGGGGGGGGGCCCCCGGGAGGGTCGCCCCCCGCGCTAGAGGGCAAAAGTGCTCCTGCCCAAGTTCCGCCCGAGATAGCGGCGCTCCATCCCAAAAGTCATCTCCTTATTTTTTTCTAGGTCAAAATGACTTGTATACCAGAAGATGGGCACCGAAGGTGGGCCTGGGAGAGCACAACCCACGAAGGCGCGCCTAGGCTCCCCGGCGCGCCCAGGTGGGTTGTGCCCACCTGGTGGGCCCCCTCTGGTACTTATTTGCTCCAATATTCTTCATATATTCCATAAAAATTCTCTGTGAAGTTTCAACTTGTTTGGAGTTGTGCAGAATAGGTAGCCTGACGTAGCTTTTCCAGGTCCAGATTTCCAGCTGCCGGAATTCTCCCTCTTTGTGTATACCTTGCATATTATGAGAGAAAAGGCATTAGAATTACTCCAAAAAGCATTATTATGGATGAAAACATCATAATTTGCAGTAGGAAAACATGATGCAAAATGGATGTATCAACCCTCATGGATGGCGCGCGCTCTTGGCTCATGCACCTCCTAGAGGGGTCGATCTCCTTGTGGGATGTGCTCCGCGAGCGTTTCATTGCCAACTTCCACGGCACCCGCGACCGCGCCCTCACCATCAATGACCCGCGACGAGTGAAGCAGTGCCCGGGTGAGACTCTCTGCAAGTACATTCAGCGCTTCACCCAAATTCGCCTTAAGATTCCAAAGGCCTCAGACGAAGCCATCATGTCGGCGTTCACTAACGGTGTAACAGACGTAAGGATGAGCGAGGAGCTCGCCATCAACAATGACTTGTGCACTGCGCTGGAGCTGTTCAAGCTGACTGACAAGTGCGCGAGGGCGGAGGAAGGTCGCCTCTTCCTACTCAACCACCCAGACATCGATCCCGAGGACAAGAAGGCCAAGGCTAAGGAAGCAAAGCGCAAGGGCCCCACCATGCTTGCGGCGGAGCCCGAGCTGAAATGCGGTCGCGATTGTGACGAGCCCTCCAAGGACGGCGTCCATTCTGCGTCTTCCACGATGTGCACACCCACAACACCGATGTTTGTCAGGAGCTCAGGGCGCCCCGGGACGAGCGCCTGGGTGATAACCCACAAGTATAGGGGATCACAATAGTTTTTGAGGGTAAAGTATTCAACCAAAATTTATTGATTCGACACAAGGGGAGCCAAAGAATACTCTCAAGTATTAGCAGCTGAGTTGTCAATTCAACCACACTTGGAAACTTAATATCTGCAGCAAAGTGTTTAGTAGCAAAGTAATATGATAGTAGTGATAACGGTAGCAAAAGGTAACAGTAGTAAAAGTGATGTTTTTGGTATTTTGTAGTGATGATAGCAATATCAACGGAAAAGTAAATAAGCAAAGAACAATATATGGAAAGCTCGTAGGCAATGCATCAGTGATGGAGAATTATGCCGAATGCGGTTCATCATGTAACAGTCATAACCTAGGGTGACACACAACTAGCTCCGGTTCATTGATATAATGTAGGCATGTATTCCGAATATAGTCATATGTGCTTATGGAAAAGAACTTGCATGACATCTTTTGTCCTACCCTCCCGTGGCAGCGGGGTTCCTTACGGAAACTAAGGGATATTAAGGCCTCCTTTTAATAGAGTGCCGGAACAAAGCATTAACACGTAGTGAATACATGAACTCCTCAAACTACGGTGATCACCGGTAAGTATCCCGATTATTGTCACTTCGGGGTTAACGGATCATAACACATAATAGGTGACTATAGACTTGCAAGATAGGATCAAGAACACTCATATATTGATGAAAACATAATAGGTTCAGATCTGAAATCATGGCACTCGGGCCCTAGTGACAAGCATTAAGCATAGCAAAGTCATAGCAACATCAATCTCAGAACATAGTGGATACTAGGGATCAAACCCTAACAAAACTAACTCGATTACATGGTAGATCCCATCCAACCCATCATCGTCCAGCAAGCCTACGATGAAATTACTCACGCACGGCGGTGAGCATCATGAAATTGGTGATGGAGGACGGTTGATGATGATGATGGCGACAGATTCCCCTCTCCGGAGCCCCGAACGGACTCCAGATCAGCCCTCCCGGGATGTTTTAGGGCTTGGAGGCGGCTCCGTATCGTAAAACACGATGATTTCTTCTCTCTGATTTTTTTCTCCCCGAAACACAATATATGGAGTTGGAGTTGGAGTCGGAGAGGCAACGGGGGGCCCACGAGATAGGGGGCGTCCTAGGGGGTTAGGCGCGCCCCCCACCCTCATGGAGAGGTGGTGGGCCCCTAGCCTTCATCTTTTGCAGGTATTTTCCATATTTTCTGAAAAGTGGCTCCGTGAAGTTTCAGGTCATTCTGAGAACATTTGTTTCTGCACATAAATAACACCATGGTAATTCTGCTGAAAACAGGGTCAGTCCGGGTTAGTTCCATTCAAATCATGCAAGTTAGAGTCCAAAACAAGGGCAAAAGTGTTTGGAAAAGTAGATACGTTGGAGACGTATCAACTCCCCCAAGCTTAAACCTTTGCTTGTCCTCAAGCAATTCAGTTGACAAACTGAAAGTGATAAAGAAAAACTTTTACAAACTCTGTTTGCTGTTGTTGTTGTAAATATGTAAAGCCAGCATTCAAGTTTTCAGCAAAGATTATAACTAACCACATTCACAATAACGCATAGGTCTCAAGTTTACTCATATCAATAGCATAATCAACTAGCGAGCAATAATAATAAATATCGGATGACAACACTTTCTCAAAATAATCATAATATGATATAACGAGATGGTATCTCGCTAGCCCTTTCTGAGACCGCAAAACATAAATGTAGAGCACCTTTAAACACCAAGGACTGACTAGACATTGTAATTCATGGTAAAAGAGATCCAGTCAAGTCATACTCAATGTAAACTAACAGTAATGAATGCAAATGATAGCGGTGCTCTCCAACTAGTGCTTTTTAATAAGAAGATGATGACTCATCATAAAAGTAAATAGATAGGCCCTTCATAGAGGGAAGCAGGGATTTGTAGAGGTGCCAGAGCTCGGTTTTGAAATAGAGGTGAATAATATTTTGAGCGATATACTTTCATTGTCAACATAACAACCAAGAGATGGCGATATCTTCCATGCTACACACATTATAGGCGGTTCCCAAACAGAATGGTAAAGTTTATACTCCCCCTTCCACCAACAAGCATCAATCCATGGCTTGCTCAAAACAACGAGTGCCTCCAACTAAAAAGAGTCCTAGGGGGAGTTTTGTTTGCAATTATTTTGATTTAGTTTGCATAAAGCATGGGACTGGGCATCCCGGTGACCAGCCATTTATCTCGTGAGTGAGGAGCGGAGTCCACTCCTCTTGAGAATAACCCGCCTAACATGGAAGATACAGACAGCCCTAGTTGATACATGAGCTATTCGAGCATACAAAACAGGATATTTATTTGAAGGTTTAGAGTTTGGCACATACAAATTTACTTGGAACGGCAGGTAGATACCGTATATAGGTAGGTATAGTGGACTCATGTGGAATAACTTTGGGGTTTAAAGAGTTTGGATGCACTAGCAGTATTCCCGCTTAGTACAGGTGAAGGCTAGCAAAAGACTGGGAAGCGACCAGCTAGAGAGCGACAACAGTCATGAACATGCATTAAAATTAATCAACACCGAATGCAAGTATGAGTAGGATATAATCCACCATGAACATGAATATCATGAAGGCTATGTTGATTTTGTTTCAACTACATGCGTGAACATGCGCCAAGTCAAGTCACTTAAATCATTCAAAGGAGGATACCACCCTATCATACCACATCATAACTGTCTCAATAGCATGTTGGCATACAAGGTAAACCATTATAACTCATAGCTAATCAAGCATGGCACAAGAAACTATGATCTCTAGTTGTCATTACAAACATGTTTATTCATAATAGGCTGAATCAGGAACGATGAACTAATCATATTTACAAAAACAAAAGAGGTCAAGTTCATACCAGCTTTTCTCATCTCAGTCAGTCCATCATATATCATCATAATTTCCTTTCACTTGCACGACCGAATGATGTGAATAATAATAATAGTGCACGTGCATTGGACTAAGCTGGAATCTACAAGCATTCAATAAACAGGAGAAGACAAGGTAATATGGGCTCTTTTGTCAGATAAACAATAATGCATATAAGAGTCACTTCAACAATTTAATCATGGTCTTCTCCTATCGACCCCCAAAGAAAAGAAAAGAAATAAAACTATTTACACGGGAAAGCTCCCAACAAGCAAAAGAAGAACAAGAAATATTTTTGGGGTTTCTTTTTAATTACTACTACAAGCATGGAAATTAAACTGATTAAAAGCTACAACTAATTTTTTTGGTTTTTCTTAAGGTTTATTAAACACACAAGAAGTGTGACGCCCGGATAATTAAGCTACAATACTCCCATGTTAACGATGCCACGTCACCTCGGGTATTGTTGCTAATCTCGCGTTAGTTCGAAGCCGATTCAAATTCAAATTCAAAAATCAAGCAAACAATAAAAGTTTTCAAATATTAAAACTAAAATGTTCAGGTTGTGCCAAATAACGCATAGGTAAATGCCCGTGCGTTGCAACGGGACAATGCGTGATGCGGATATCAGGCTAGCTAGTGGCATAGATATTGTAGTGGTGCAATATTTTTATCATGTAACGTTTTGCCCTTAAATCATTACAATATACCATGAATCATATTTGTTCTCCTCCGTAGCTCAGAAATAAATGGTTCAAAAAACTTTAGCCATTATTTACTTAGGGAAATCAGCCAATTTTTTATAGTACTCCCTCTGTAGACTACCAAAATGTCACATATTTACAAACGGATGTAGTACTTCTGAAATTATGTATGAAAGAACTTGCACCCTTGTTAACATGTTTGCTACCACAAATTATTTTACAGTGTAAGATTGTACAAAAAACAATAGATGTCCCAGCCTTATCTCTACGCACGACAGAGTAGAGGCCAAGTGCACATTGTTAAAGAATTGAGATTGTCATTCTTATGCATGGATGGATGGATATTCCCTGCGAAAATTAATTCCCACAAATAAACATATCTTCTTTGCTAAATGTAGCTTCACCAAACAAACTGAAGAATTCAATAAAAAATCAATCATTGACTTCACATGGAATCAAACTTCGTATGCACGTGAATTGTTGCCTAAAACTGGTAGAACAAACATGTTCAACTGAATTGTTTACGACACTGGATCAACTCATAATCTCACTTATAGACTAAAATTTATGATGCTTATAAACCGAAATATTTTTTTAGAGCAGATAAAAAAGAATGTATAGGGACTGCCAGTTGCATAATTGATAGTTACATGAAACATCTAAATTTTTAAGAATCAAACATGATCCAAGGAAGCGAAACACATCTGCAAGTATCTAATAACAAAATCCATATGAAAGACAACCTCTATTGTTTGAAAAATTGTCAGTTCCACTCCTTTGTTTTAATAGGAATGGCCAGTTAGTCCAGCACATCCCCTTTGTCATAGATCAGTAGAAGGCAAAACTGGATACACATTTATGTGGGCCTACTCCTATCATAGTTTATACAGAGTAAAAAACTGAGATTACATATGCCTACATAATAAGATTCCTGTGGATCATCATGTTCTTACTTTGAAATATGGTAGCACCAAATTGAAAGATTCTGATGTGTTAGTTTTGGCACAATGGAAAATTCAGTGCATGTACCTATACTCAACACCAGTTATCATGGTCACCCTCATCTTGATTGAGTACTAATCAAGCAGCAGCAAGTTGAGTAAAACCAACATATTTCAGTCACTATCTTGTGAATTTTTTAGCCATAAGAGTAAGGAAATCATCTGAACAGATCTTAATATTCCAAAACTAAAATTAACAGACCTACAACATGCATGTTTCTATATAACCAATCTGCAAGCAATATCTCTTTTGAGGATTACATCAAGACTTAGACCTACGTCAAGGCTGCATCGTTTTCCTTCAAGAGCGGAGCATGTAATTGGTCCACGACACCATCCGCAACCATAAGGTCTCCGGGAGCTTCGGCGGATTTAATATCAACAATAATTGGGTCGGACAATGATCTGCTTACAAAATCAACCCCTAGCTCCTTTCCCCACTGCGTAGTCGATCTCCACCACCAGGGAGCCTCGAAATACCTTATAAAATTCCTTCAGTCCAACAAAAATAGCGCTAGCTTCGGTCACCTTGACAATTATTCATGCACCCAGCCGCCTATCTGCAAGCAATTTTTGCATCATCTCTAGTACACTCCATGCACATAGTTAGCGTGATTAGAGCATTGTCGGCAACAAACAGAAATCCATATGTAGTCTAAATCTTAACTAAACTTTATAGGTTTGACCGTCCAGGAGCTCGGTGACACAAAATTTGATAACTCAAACTTTAAACCTTATCGGTCTACCATCATCCATGGCAAATCCACCACATACTTGGCTTCATATTGAGATGGTTCACTGCCTTCATCTCACACGACTTGTCACACTGCATATCCACGAGTCAATCCAGTCAATATTTGATGACTGGAAAAAATTCAGAGTAAATCGATGGATGCATGAATAAATCAATCGATGTGTTGCAACAGGAGGAAAAAAACATCACACACAAGCCACCAAGCTCTAGGGCCTTCGTCTCAAATCAAGCATACTCAGCACCCATGCAATGGGCCCCACGGTCGTCTTGCACCCCTGCAGCCCAACGGGCGATGTCGTCGGCGAGTCAAGGCAGTGGCGGAGCAGGCGCGACACAGATGCCACAAGCTGCTTCGCCGCCTTTCCCCAAAATTCAACACAACAACAAAGGAAACTTGGCTAGAGATTGCGTTGAACACTTAACTGCAGCAAGGATGATTAAAACTTTCAATAATACAAATTTGGCTGTGCGTTACAGTGGGAGATACTTTGTATATGATGGCGAATACGGGAAAGGAAAATAATAGGAAATGACTAAATGTGTTTGTACCTCCTGACAACATCCTTTTGCGCTGCATCACGTATAGTAATGATGTCACAAGCATGCTCTTGACGACAACGATTCACATGTGCTCGCGACCTACAGAGAATGGAGAAAAGAAGGGCAGAGGAGGGAGGCTTTCATCTATCAAGCATAAATATTTACTGAATAAAATCGATCTAATCTATACCAACTTGAGCAGGATTGTCGAATAGCTTCCTCTTACATCAGAAAATCCAGCACACCAAATATATACATATGCTTAGCAATGACACAGAAATCAGATTGTTTCAAAGATAGTGAGGATCGACATAGGGTTTGAAGAATTTTGACAATGTAAACTGTAATAAGTTACAACCTCCATCACACATGTAATTTTATCAAATTGACAAGGCAAGTTATAGGAACTGTAGCCTAAAAATGGTATGTTCCTGTTTGAGATCATTTATAAAATCAATAAAATATAACGACATTAGGGATCAAGGACCAAAGATCAATTAAGGAAATCAGAGATTAGGCAATCATACTTACCTTGTTAAGAATGACACTGATAGAATTAGTGACGGGATGTGTGGTACGCATGCCAATGGATCCGTGCATCCTTGATATCACATGTACGTACACAAAGCTTGCTGGGTTGAAACTTGAAAGGATATTGATTCATCTATCAGTCGGACATACACGAACATGATTTTGTTTTGTATCTTTAAGGAAAGGCATCCTTTCTTGACCATATATCCATTACTAAATGAAGTTATTTTCAGATTTTTAACTTGGAAGATCAATAATTAGCCTCCATCCATATTGAGTATGTAGCAGTCCCCTGTTCTCTTGAAAAGGAAAGATTGCAATTGCACATTTTGCACACTCAAATAGTCAAATTAATACATTTTTTAAGAAAAAATCCTTCAGGTGAGCCTTTTGTTTCTTGAGGGTCCACTGGTTCTGTAGTATCTATGTCTAATTTTTTTAGAATTCATCTTTTTCTCTTTATGTGGTGTATACAGTCAAACAAACTAATATACGCGTTCAATAGTGATTAGAAGGTACTTTTAGCCAGTCAGTCAGTTGGATAAAGATCAAGTTTGGCACCAAAAAATTGAGAGAAGAACTGAATATGCTTCTTAGATCATCGATCCACCATTATATGAGTCATGAAAGAAATCTTCCTTTTTTACATCAAAGATAGCACACTAACCACTTCCTTGTTTGTACGATGGTGTAGTACCAAGCCTATGCCCCTTCACTAATCACTCATACTCTCTCACCCACTTTGTATTATCATCATTCTCCCTTCTCTATACCATTCCCACTACTCAATGAATTTTGTCGCTGGATCACACAATCAAACCGTGCATGTATGATTTGGAACGCAAGATCATCAAGAAGAGTCTTCTTCAATTGCATATACAGGCGCAAAAAAGAAGTGCAATTTAGAAATTAACCCACGTAGATGTTGTACCTGAACCTCGTGTAGGATTTGGGGGAGGTTGTCGGCGAGCCAGGCGTCGAAGTCCTCATGCGACGACTACGCATCGACGGAGAAGATGCGGACGATCTCGGCGGGCGCGTAGCCGCTGGTGTAAGCATCCACGGGGGAGGCTCCACCGCCGCGGTCCGGCAGCGCACGGCGGCCGGCGTAGAGCATGGCCCGGTGGGCGCCGATTTGGCAGCAGAGGGCGGCGCGCTCGGTGTCGCAGGCATCGCAGAGCGGGGCACCACCATCGCAGAGCTGACCCCGTGCAAGGCGCCGTCACACTCGAAGAAGAGCCTGGCGCCGTCGGTGGAGTAGAAGACCACGACGCGCTCGGTGACGCAGTTGGCACAAAAGAATGACTGCTGCAGTTTTCTTAGATTTATTTATTACCATGGGTGCAGCTGCTGGTGGTCGGTGGATCAATCATCGAGACTCGATCTAGTTTGATGACCAATTTGAGTTGTACACGTTCCAATATAGGCCCACCGGCCGGGACGTGTGCCGGCTTGTGTGCAGGCTCAGGCCTTTGTAGTGATTCGTGGACAATCGTACGAATCGTTTTTAGTACCACCTCGCATGTAGGAAATGATATAGCTGAAAAAAATTGAAAGCATAAATTCACAGGAAGAAGCATATTGTGACGATGAATCCGGAAACTCAATCCGTACTTTATTATTAGGGAGAGATGGTGGAAAAAGAACACTTCTATAAAATACTTAAATACTTTAAAATGATTAAAACAGTAGTTGAAGTAATTAAATAAATGCCTTTGATATTTTAGAAAATACTAATTTATTTTATTTGTGGTAAAACCTTTTGTGGCAGTGGGTGGTGTTGAGACACTAAATTAGAAAGTTACTTTGCGATGTATAAAACAAAAGTAGTTCCAGAAATAAAAGAAAACAGTAAAAGAAAATAAACAAAAGATGAAAAGAAAACAAAGAAAAATAAAAGACACCCCCTCCCCCCGACTGGGCCCTGGCCCAGTTGGCCGAAGGGGCCGGCCGGCCCAGCCAACCCACTCATGCACCCCTCTGGCCTACTAGGCCCCCTCCCCTCCCCGTGACCTAGTGCCGCCCCCACTCCCTCCCCCTCGTCCCACTCCTCTGCCTCCCTCCACCCGATCCAGATTGGATCGAGGCAATCGGGGCCTGATCCCGTCGCCCCGTCGCCGACCCCCGACGCCACCGGCGCCGCCTCCCTGCCAAACTGCATCGTCCTCAACCCCCTCCTCAACGGACGCCGAGCGCGCCGCCCCGCCGCTGCACCACTGCCTCCACGTCGCGTCGTCCCTGTCCCCGACCATGACCCCCACTGCCCTGTGCCCTACACCGTCCGTGAGCTTCCTCCTTCCCCTCTTTGTTCCGCGCTCACCGCGTCCGGGCCGCGCCCCGCAGCTCCACGCCGGCGCGCCGCCTGCGCCGTGCTCTGCACGTGCTGCGCCCGCGGCCACCCACACACCCACACGCGCTCGCTCGCGCGGGGCCGCGCCCACCGCTGCTTGCTTCCGGCCAACCACGCCCAGCCGCTTCCGTCGTTGGCCGCCGCTGCTGCTATCGCTGTCGTGCCCACTCCGTCTGGCTGCGCCCTCCCCCGCCCCAGACCACTCCCCGTCACGGCCCCTGTTTGCTCGCCGCGGCCTGCATCTGCAGCCCGCTACCCCGTGCCAGACACGCCCCCCCCGTTCGCCCGAGCTTCCCCCCCCCACGCGCCTAGGCTCCAGACGCGCCCGCTACTGGCCCCCTCTCACCATCGGCTCCACCTTGCCGCCTCACCCTGATGCAGCTGCCGCCGACCACCGCCACCCCGCGTCCCTACGCCGCCTCTCGCCACGGCGGCCGCCTGGACAGCGCCCTGGCCCCCGGCGCCCCGCAGCGCTCTACCGGGTTCGGCCATGCCCAAGCGCCCGCTGCCTGTTTCGCCCAGCACCCGCAAAACTCCCGTGGGCCACTTACACACGGGCCCCACCGCCCTGGAACATTAAAAAAAGGATATAAAAAAGAATTTTAAATAATAATAATAATAATTAATTAATTAACTAATTAGGACAAATAATTAACCTAATTAACCTCTATTAGTAATCTAATTAACTAATTAATGTAGCTAATCTGATAGTTAGTTAGTCTGTCAATGATAGTGGGACCCACATGTCAGTTTGACTAGGTCAACTGACTAGTTGACTGCTGACATCACTCTGACATCATGCTGATGTCATAATTGCATTTTCTAATTAAATTAATTAAATAAATTCTAAAATTAATTTAAATCTTTTAAAATTAATATAAAATAAACCGTAACCCGGATGGAAAAACTTTGTACATAAAAGTTGCTCAGAACGACGAGATAAATCTGGATACGCAGCCCGTTCGTCCGCCACGCATCCCTAGCATAGCAAAAACGCAACTTTCCCCCTCCGGTTCATCTGTCCGAAAACGCGAAACACTAGGGATATTTTCCTAGATGTTTTCCCCCCTTCACCGGTACCACCTCTTACCGCGTTAGGGCACCCCTAGCACCGCTACTTGTCATGTCATGCATTGCTATGCATTTGTTTGCTCAATATTTATTGTTTCTCCCCCCCTCTTCTCTCGCTAGACACCGAGACCGACGCCGCTGCTACCCAGTGCGACTACGGCGTTGACGACCTCTCTCTCTTGCCAGAGCAACCAGGCAAGCCCCGCCTTTGATCACCAGATATCGCCAACTCTTCTCTCTACTTCTTGCATTAGAGTAGTGTAGCATGTTACTGCTTTCCGTTAAACCTATCCTGATGCATAGCATGTCCTTGCTACTACTGTTGTTACCTTTACCTGCAATCCTAATGCTTAGTATAGGATGCTAGTTTATCATCAGTGGCCCTACACTCATGTCTGTCTGCCATGCTATACTACTGGGCCGTGATCACTTCGGGAGGTGATCACGGGTATATATTATATACTTTATATACATGACACAGGTGGTGACTAAAGTCGGGTCAGCTCGTTGAGTACCCGCAAGTGATTCTGATGAGGGGGCTGAAAGGACAGGTGGCTCCATCCCGGTAGAGGTGGGCCTTGGTTCCTGACGGCCCCCGACAGTTACTTTGTGGCGGAGCGACAGGGCAGGTTGAGACCACCTAGGAGAGAGGTGGGCCTGGCCCTGGTTGGCGTTCGTGGTTACTTCAAAAAAACACACTTAACGAGATCTGGGTATTTGATCTGAGTCTGGCTACTGGCCTATACGCACTAACCATCTACGCAGGGACAGTTATGGGCACTCGACGTCGTGGTATCAGCCGAAGCCTTCGTGACGTCAGCGACTGAGCGGCACGCGCCGGGTTGGACCGTGTAACGCAACTTCCTTTGTAATGGAGGTTGCTAGGTCTGCTCACCGGCCGCGTACGCAACGTGCAGGTGTGCAATGGGCGATGGGCCCAGACCCCTGCACGCATAGGATTTAGACCGGCGTGCTGACCTCTCTGTTGTGCCTAGGTAGGGCTGCGACGTGTTGATCTTCCGAGGCCGGGCATGACCCAGAAAAGTGTGTCCGGCCAAATGGGATCGAGCGTGTTGGGTTATGTGGTGCACCCCTGCAGGGAAGTTAATCTATTCGAATAGCTGTGATCTTCGGTAACAGGACGACTTGGAGTTGTACCTTGACCTTATCACAACTAGAACCAGATACTTAATAAAACACACCCTTCCATGTGCTAGATACAACCGGTGATCGCTCTCTCACAGGGTGACGAGGAGAGAATCATCGGTTAGGATTATGCTATGCGATGCTACTTGGTGAACTTACCATCTACTCTCTTCTTCTGCTGCAAGGCGGAGGTTACCAGAAGCGTAGTCTTCGACAGGACTAGCTATCCCCCTCTTATTCCGGCATTCTGCAGTTTAGTCCACATATGATACCCTTATTCCATGTGATACCAATGCATACATATGTAGTGTAGCTCCTTGCTTGCGAGTACTTTGGATGAGTACTCACGGTTGCTTTTCTCCCCCTTTTCCCCTTTCCTATACCCGATTGCTGCGACCAGACGTTGGAGCCCAGGAGCCAGACACCATCGTCGATGACGACTACTACTACTCGGGAGGTGCCTACTACTACGTGCAGCCCGCTGACGACGACTAGGAGTAGTTTAGGAGGATCCCAGGCAGGAGGCCTGTGCCTCTTTCGATCTGTATCCCAGTTTGTGCTAGCCTTCTTAAGGCATACGTGTTTAACTTATGTCTGTACTCAGATATTGTTGTTTCCGCTGACTTGTCTATGATCGAGCTCTTGTATTCGAGCCCTCGAGGCCCCTGGCTTGTAATATGATGCTTGTATGACTTATTTTATTTATAGATTTGTGTTGTGATATCTTCCCGTGAGTCCCTGATCTTGATCATACACATTTGCGTGTATGATTAGTGTACGATTGAATCGGGGGCGTCACAAGAAGAAAGCATAAAAAGGAAATTAAACTAGCATGGATGATACAATGAAAAAGTATGAGCACCGACATCTAGCAATGAGTGTGTGAACATAAATGTAATGTCGGTGGGAAATACATACTCCCCAAGCTTAGGCTTTTGGCCTAAGTTGGTCTATGGCCACGGCTGGCCTGGCGGATATCCATAATAATAGTTGTGGTCGTACTGAGAAGAAGAAGAGGAAGACTCCGATTGCCACTGGCTGACAATCATCTCCGGATCCCACTGGTAATTAGACTGTCGTGAAGGATCAATTTGTGGTTCCGGCTCTGACTCCACGGCTGGTGCAGGGTTCTGGTAGGCGTGAATAGCCTTCAACGGAACAAGGTACGTGCCTGAAGATAAATCAAACAAAGAAGGAGCAGGCAGGGTAATAGTCTCAGGATGATGTTTATTAAAGAACAATTGGTATTTAAGCTCTCCTTCCCTATTCTTAACAATAAAATCATGTGCCACCATACTTTTGTAATCTAGATAAACACGAGGCAGCACCTTTTCTTCCTTCTCAAAATGCCTAATAGGTATGTTAAAATGTGCAGCTAGGCGTGAAGCATAGATGCCTCCAAAGATGGGGCCTTTGGTACGGTTCAGACTTAACCGTTTAGCAATAATGCCGCCCATACTAAAAGTGTTATCACTATATAAACCGTGGAGCAGAATAATAATATCAGGGATACTAAGATTTCCACAGTTTCCGCGACCAATTAAGCAACAACTAGCAAATAATGCAAAATAACGTAAAACAGGAAAATGTATGCTAGTGATTCGTGCATCGGAAACCTTCCTTGTTTCCCCTACAGTGATAGTATCAATAAACCCCTCCACATCATCACGATGTGGTTCTTCTGTCTTGCCCTCAAAAGGGACTAAACAAATCCGACAGAAATCATAAAGTGACATCTCCTTATGCTCATCGTATAAATGAAACTCCATCATAGGTGGAGAGTTCCTAGAATGGAAATGAAAGTTTTGCACAAAGGTATTTGTGAGTAAGAGATACTGATCGCATTGGTCGTGGAGGAAAGCGGTGAGGCCTGCATTCTTAGCCATTTCATGAAAATCTTCATAAATACCGGCTGCTCTCAAGAAATCATCAGAAGGCCATTCACACGCCCGAACCTCCGTGGTGTGAGGCAGATTATACTTAGGCTTCGGTGCCTTTTCCTTCGAGCTTTGGCTCGATGAGCCCCTCAAAAGTCTCCTCATCATTTTCTGAAAAATTCTGAACTTTTTAGTAACTTCAAAATAAAAGCAAACCAAACTCAATAATATTGATAGCAATTACTCCTACAAGTGCCTAGGGCCTATATCATGCATCAAGACTACTTTTGACCATATAAATTTGACATGCAGGCTCATGAACAGGGTCACCTAAGCAGCAAAAATTTTCAATGAATAAAGCACTAGAACAAAAAATAATTGGACCAATGGAGGAGTCACATACCAAGGAACAATCTCCCCAAGCAGTTTTGTGAGAGGTGCTTTGAGCAAGGAGATCGAAAATGGCAGCAAAGTGAGCTTGAACTCGTGCTTGAGCTGGATATTCGTGTTTGGGGGAGGAAGAAGGAGTGTGTGGGGGAAAGAATAAGTGGAGGAGGGCCACCGTGGGCCCACGAGGCAGGGGGCGCGCCCAGGGGGATAGGGTGCGCCCTCCACCCTCCTGGGCAGGTGGTTGACCCCCCTGCTATGTTCTCAGTGCCAAATATTCTCAAATATTCTAGAAAAAAATCATATTTAAATTTCAGGGCATTTGGAGATCTTTTATTTTTGGGGTATTTTTATATTGCACGGATAATCAGATAACAGACAAAAAAATATTTATTTTTATTTTATTTCATATAAATAACAGAAAGTAAAAGTGGGATACAGAAGGTTTTGCCTTCTAGTTTCATCCATCTCATGATCATCAAAAGGAATCCACTAACAAGGTTGATCAAGTCTTGTTAACGAACTCATTCCGAATAACATGGAACAGAAGAAATTTCGAATAACACTATGTTACCTCAACGGGGATATGCACATCCCCAATAATAAGAATATCATATTTCTTCTTGACAGTAGGAAGAGGAAATTCAAAACCTCCAAATATAATCGATGGAATTTTCCTAATAGAGTTGATACTATGAACTTGAGGTTGTTTCCTTGGAAAGTGTAGCGTATGCTCATTACCATTAACATGAAAAGTGACATTGCCTTTAGTGCAATCAATAACAGCCCCTGCAGTATTCAAAAAAGGTCTTCCAAGAATAATAGACATACTATCGTCCTCGAGAATATCAAGAATAACAAAGTCCATTAAAATAGTAACGTTTGCAACTACAACAGGCACATCCTCACAAATACCGACAGGTATAGCAGTTGATTTATCAGCCATTTGCAAAGATATTTCAGTAGGTGTCAACTTATTCAAATCAAGTCTACGATATAAAGAGAGAGGCATAACACTAACACCGGCTCCAAGATCACATAAAGCAGTTTTAACATAGTTTCTTTTAATGGAGCATGGTATAGTTGGTACACCGGGATCTCCAAGTTTCTTGGGTATTCCACCCTTAAAAGTATAATTAGCAAGCATGGTGGAAATTTCAGCTTCCGATATCTTTCTTTTATTTGTAATGATATCTTTCATGTACTTAGCATAAGGATTGGTTTTGAGCATGTCAGTTAATCGCATACGCAAAAAGATAGGTCTAATCATTTCAGCAAAGCGCTCAAAATCCTCATCATCCTTTTTCTTGGATGGTTTGGGAGGAAAAGGTATGGGTTTCTGAACCCAAGGCTCTCTTTCTTTACCATGTTTCCTAGCAACAAAGTCTTTCTTATCATAACGTTGATTCTTTGATTGTGGGTTATCAAGATCAACAACAGGTTCAATTTCTATATCATTATCATTACTAGGTTCAGCATCATCATGAACATTATCATTAATATTACCACTAGTTTCAGGTTCATTACCAGATTGTGTTTCAGCATCAGAAATAGAAATATCATTTGGATTCTCAGGTGTTTCAACAATAGGATCACTAGAAGCATGCAAAGTCCTATCATTTTTCTTTTTCTTCTTTTTAGAAGAACTAGGTACATCTATATTATTTCTCTGAGAATCTTGCTCAATTCTCTTAGGATGGCCTTCAGGATACAATGGTTCCTGAGTCATTCTACCAGTTCTAGTAGCCACTCTAACAACATTATCATTATTCTTATTACTCAATTCATTGAGCAAATCATTTTGAGCTTTAAGTACTTGTTCTACTTGAGTGGTAACCATAGAAGCATGTTTACTAATAAGTATAAGTTCACCTTTGACACTATCCATATAATCACCCAAGTGTTCAAGCATATTTGAATTGTATTTCAATTGTCTACCAAAATAAGCATTAAAATCTTCTTGCTTAGCCATAAATTTATCAAACTCATCCAAGCATGGGCTAACAAACTTAGTAAATGGGATTTCAACTTTATCATATCTATAGAGAGAATTTACCTTTACTACCTGTGTCGGGTTATCAAGACCATAAGTGTCTTCAATAGGAGAAGGATTTGGATTATATGTTTCTTCAACAGGCGGTAAATTAAGACCATGTATTTCTTCAATAGGAGGTAAATTCTTAACATCTTCAGCTTTAATACCTTTTTCTTTCATAGATTTCTTTGCCTCTTGCATATCTTCAGGACTGAGAAATAGAATACCCCTCTTCTTCGGAGTTGGTTTAGGAATAGGCTCAGGAATTGGCTCCGGAGGTGTCCAATTATTTTCATTTGTCAACATATCATTCAATAGAATTTCAGCTTCATCCGGTGTCCTTTCCCTGAAAATAGAACCAGCACAACTATCCAGGTAATCTCTGGAAGCATCGGTTAGTCCATTATAAAAGATATCAAGTATTTCATTTTTCTTAAGAGGATGATCAGGCAAAGCATTAAGTAATTGGAGAAGCCTCCCCCAAGCTTGTGGGAGACTCTCTTCTTAAATTTGTACAAAATTATATATATCCCTTAAAGCAGCTTGTTTCTTATGAGCAGGGAAGTATTTAGCAGAGAAGTAATAACTCATATCCTGGGGACTACGCACACAACCAAGATCAAGAGAATTAAACCATATCTTAGCATCACCCTTTAATGAGAACGGAAATATTTTGAGGATGTAAAAGTAACGAGTTCTCTCATCTTTAGTGAACAGGGTGGCTATATCATTCAATTTGTAAGATGTGCCACAACAGTTTCAGATTCATAACCATGAAAAGGATCAGATTCAACCAAAGTAATTATATCAGGATCAACAGAGAATTCATAATCATTATCAGTAACACAGATAGGTGAAGTAGCAAAAGCAGGGTCAGGTTTCATTCTAGCATTTAGAGATTGCTTACTCCATTTAGCTAATAACCTGTTGAGTTCATTTCTATTTTTGCAAGCTAAAATAGCGAAAGAAGCTTCTTGATCAAAAACATTACCCTTTCATCAGTAACAAGTGATTCTTCATCATCACTTTCATCAGTATCATTAGATTCAATATTTTCAATCTCTCTAGCCCTAGCAAGTTGTTCATCAAGAAAATCACTAAGTGGCACAGTAGTATCAGGCATAGAGGTAGTTTCATCATAAGTATCATGCATAGCAGAAGTGGCATCATCAATAACATGCGACATATCAGAACGAATAGCAGAAGCAGGTTTAGGTGTCACAAGCTTACTCATAACAGAAGGTGAATCAAGTGCAGAGCTAGATGGCAGTTCCTTACCTCCCCTCGTAGTTGAGGGATAGATCTTTGTTTTTGGATCTCTCAAGTTCTTCATAATGATAAGCAGATATATATATCCCAAGTGACTCAAAGAATAGAGCTATGCTCCCCGGCAACGACGCCAGAAAATAGTCTTGATAACCCACAAGTATAGGGGATCGCAATAGTTTTGGAGGGTAAAGTATTCAACCCAAATTTATTGATTCGACACAAGGGGAGCCAAAGAATACTCTCAGGTATTAGCAGCTGAGTTGTCAATTCAACCACACCTGGAAACTTAATATCTATAGAAAAGTGTTTAGTAGCAAAGTAATATGATAGTAGTGATAACGGTAGAAAAAGGTAACAGTAGTAAAAGTAATGTTTTTGGTATTTTGTAGTGATGATAGCAATAGCAATGGAAAAGTAAATAAGCGAAGAACAATATATGGAAAGCACGTAGGCAATGGATCAGTGATGGAGAATTATGCCGGATGCGGTTCGTCATGTAACAGTCATAACCTAGGGTGACACAGAACTAGATCCAGTTCATTGATATAATGTTGGCATGTATTCCGAATATAGTCATACGTGCTTATGGAAAAGAACTTGCATGGCATCTTTTGTCCTACCCCCCCCATGGCAGCGGGGTCCTTACGGAAACTAAGGGATATTAAGGCCTCCTTTTAATAGACTACCTGAAAAAGCATTAACACATAGTGAATACATGAACTCCTCAAACTACGGTCATCATTGGTAAGTATCCCGATTATTGTCACTTCGGGGTTAATGGATCATAACACATAATAGGTGACTATAGACTTGCAAGATAGGATCAAGAACACTCATATATGGATGAAAACATAATAGGTTCAGATCTGAAATCATGGCACTTGGGCCCTAGTGACAAGCATTAAGCACAGCAAAGTCATAGCAACATCAATCTCAGAACATAGTGGATACTAGGGATCAAACCCTAACAAAACTAACTCGATTACATGATAGATCCCATCCAACCCATCACCGTCCAGCAAGCCTACGATGGAATTACTCACGCACGGCGGTGAGCATCATGAAATTGGTGATGGAGGATGGTTGATGATGACGATGGCGACGAATTCCCCTCTCCGGAGCCCCGAACGGACTCCAGATCAGCCCTCCCGAGAGGTTTTAGGGCTTGGCGGCGGCTCCGTATCGTAAAACATGATGATTTCTTCTCTCTGATTTTTTTCTCCCCGAAACACAATATATGGAGTTGGAGTTGGAGTCGGAGAGGCAACAGGGGGCCCACGAGCTAGGGGGCGCACCACAGGGGGGGGTAGGCGCGCCCCCACCCTCGTGGAGAGGTGGTGGGCCCCCTGGCCTTCATCTTTTGCAGGTATTTTTCATATTTTCTGAAAAGTGGCTCCGTGAAGTTTTAGGTCATTCCGAGAACGTTTGTTTCTGCACATAAATAACACCATGGTAATTCTGCTGAAAACTGCGTCAGTCCGGGTTATTTCCATTCAAATCATGCAAGTTAGAGTCCAAAACAAGGGCAAAAGTGTTTGGAAAAGTAGATACGTTGGAGACGTATCACTGGGCTGCTGCCCCGAGCGCAGCTAGCGTTGCTTTGGCCGCGGTGGAGGCTGCGGTGGAGGCCGCTGGGACAAACGCAACCCCCGCTAGGGCTGGCATGACTAGCCCCGCGAGGGTGGCTGGCGTGACCAGCCTCGTGATGGGGCCTGGCGTGATCAGCCTCGCGAGGCCCATCCTCAGGGCAACGTTGGCCTCCCACCTCTGTCGCTGCCGCCCAGGAGGAACGATGACAACCAGCAAGATGAGGGCCTGGGGGCTATCATGAACCTCACGTGATTGCTTGCATCCTCGGCAGTCCTTAGGCACCCGCCTCGAACCGCCTCTTCAAGTTGTTCTCTCGTGAGCTGAACGCAGCCCTCTCGAAGCTCAAGGCTATGCATCCCCTCAAGTGGTCACAATATGCCATCACTTTCGATTCCAAGGACCACCTTAGGTGTGCGGCCACTGCTGGCGCGCTCCCCATGTTGTGCACGCCCACCATAAAAAATGTTTCAGTCACCAAGACCCTCGTCGATGGCGGCGTCGGTGAGGGAGTCCTGGGTTAGGGGGTGTTCGGATAGCCGGACTATACCTTCAGCCGGACTCCTGGACTAAGAAGATACAAGATTGAAGACTTCGTCCCGTGTCCGGAGGGACTTTCCTTGGCGTGGAAGGCAAGCTTGGCAATACGGATATGTAGATCTCCTACCATTGTAACCGACTCTATGTAACCCTAACCCTATCCTGTGTCTATATAAACCAAAGGGTTTTAGTCCGTAGGACGACATAGACAACAATAATCAAACCATAGGCTAGCTTCTAGGGTTTAGCCTCCTCGATCTTGTGGTAGATCGACTCTTGTACTACCCATATCATCAATATTAATCAAGCAGGACGTAGGGTTTTACCTCCATCGAGAGGGCCTGAACCTGGGTAAAACTTCGTGTCCCTCGCCTCCTGTTACCATCCAGCCTAGACGCACAGTTCGGGACCCCCTACCCGAGATCCGCCGGTTTTGACACTGACATTGGTGCTTTCATTGAGAGTTCCTCTGTGTCGTCGCCGTCAGGCTCAATGGCTCCTACGATCACCAATAACGATGCAGTCCAGGGTGAGACCTTCCTCCCCGGACAGATCTTCGTCTTCGGCGGCTTCGCACTGCGGGCCAATTCACTAGGCCATCTGGAGCAGATCGAAAGCTACACCCCTGGCCGTCAGGTCAGATTTGGAAGTTTAAACTACACGGCTGACATCTGCGGGGACTTGATCTTCGACGGATTCGAGCCACTGCCGAGCGCGCCGCACTGTCCCGACGAGCATGATCTAGCTCTGCCGCCGAACAGTGCCCTGGAGGCCGCACCCGCATCGGCTTCGACCCTTAATTCGGAGCCAACCGCGCCGATCAAGGATTGGTGGTTGGACGCCGCCTCGGGGGCTGCGATCCCAACGACAATTAAGCCGAACACCAGCCCCGCACTCCGCGAGACTCGTGACTCCAAGGAGCCGGACTCCTCTCCGGACCCCGAACCCTCCGCGCCCCTGCCGATCGAATCCGATTGGGCGCCGATCATGGAGTTTACTGCCGCGAACATCTTCCAGCACTCGCCTTTTGGCGATATTCTGAAGACACTAAAGTCTCTCTTTATCAGGAGAGCCCTGGCCGAACCACGGTCAGCAAGGTTGGGGTACGGACGATGAAGAAATTCAAAGCCCACCCACCACCCACTTTGTAGCCACTGTCGACGATTTAACCGACATGCTCGACCTCAACTCCGAAGACATCGATGGTATGGACGCCGATGAAGGAGACGATGAAGAACCAGCGCCTATTGGGCCCTGGAACGCCACCTCGTCATATGACGTATACATGGTCGATGCACCAAAAGATGACGACTAGGAGCGGAAGGACGCACTGAAGGCTTGTTCCCTCGAAAAGCAGTCAAAGCGGTGACGCAAGCGCCACCCAAAATCCCGCCTCGACAGAAATAGTGATCACACAGACCTAGCGCTGGAGCAGGGCGAACCGCTGCTGGACAACGGCAATCCGGATAATCAAACCGAACAAACAAATTCTATCAAGGATAATGATCCGGACGACATAACGCCGCACAGGTACCCGGAGCAGCAGACTGCCCGTAAAAGGCTTGTTGCCACCACGAGGAGTCTGAAAAAACTGAAGCAAAGGATCAAGGCCGCGCAAGACACACTCCAATTCAGATGGAGTAAAATACTCAACACAGTAGCAAAGTACGGTGACAATCGCCCCTACAAGAGTTACCCAAAGCGGAAGCTGCTACCCGAATTCGATGAGGAGGCCTCAGACCCCCCACAACCAAATATCAAAGCAGCCACTTGGTCGGATAGACGACCCCCCCTACCAACACAGAGCGGCATACAATGCCGCTCACCATACAACACGCAACCAATGCGAGGGCTCGCACCCAAAGGACGGTGCAACAAGATCCATCTATGGACCACGCAAGCACACCCCAGCATACAATGCAACACAACAAACATCCAAACAATGCGGTACACCCAGCTACAGGGGTGCCGCACACCCCCTATGTTTCACCGATGAGGTGCTGGACCACGAATTTCCAGAGGGATTCAAGCCCGTAAACATAGAGGCATACGACGGAACAACAGACACTGGGGTCTGGATTGAGGACTACATCCTTCATGTCCATATGGCTCGAGGAGATGATCTCCACGCCATCAAGTACCTACCCCTCAAGCTCAAAGGGCTAGCTTGTCACTGGCTCAAAGGCCTCCCCGAAAGCTCCATTGGAAGTTGGGAAGAGCTCGAAGACGCCTTTCGGGCAAATTTTCAAGGGACTTATGTCCGACCTCCGGATGCGGACGATTTGAGTCATATAACTCAACAGCCCGGAGAGTCAGCCCGAAAGCTTTGGAACAGGTTTCTTACTAAAAAGAACCAGATTGTCGACTGTCCGGACGCCGAAGCCTTAGCAGCTTTCAAGCATAGCGTCCGTGACGAATGGCTCGCCAGACACCTCGATTAAAATAGGCCGAGAACGATGGCCGCATTAACAAACCTCATGACCCGCTTTTGCGTGGGGGAGGACAGCTGGCTAGCCAGATGCAGCACCAGCGACCCCAGTACATCTGAAGCTAGAGATGGAAACGGGAAATCACGGCGCAACAGCAATAACAAACGCCGGAATAAAGAAGACAGCACGAAGGGCACGACAGTAAATGCCGGATTCAAAAGCTCTCGGCCAGGCCAAAAGCCGCCCCCTAAAGGCACCAGGGACGAATTGTCTAGCCTCAATAAAATTCTGGACCAAGTATGTCAGATTCATAGTACCCCTGGTAAAACTGCTAATCATACCCACAGAGAATGTTGGGTCTTCAAGCAGTCCAGCAAGCTCAACATCGTACACAAGGGGGAGGATACACCAAGTGAAGACGAGGACGAGCCCCCCAAGCAAGACACGGGGGAACAAAAGCAATTTCCACCAGAAGTAAAAATAGTAAACGTGTTACACGTAATCAAGGGAAAAAACAATGCGGTACTCCCAGGAAAGTATACCCAAGTGCCTATCACTACGAAGTCCTGCCACTGGTCATCTCAACCGATCACTTTCGACCATCACGATTACACAGCAAGTATCCGACACGCAGGATGGGCTGCCCTAGTATTAGACCCAGTAATTGGCGGATATCACTTCACAAGGGTCTTGATGGACGGCGGCAGTAGCCTAAACCTAATATATCAGGATACAATCCGCGGGATGGGGCTAGACCCAACACAAATTCGCCATAGCAATACTACCTTTAAAGGAGTAACGCAAGGCCCAGGGGCTCGTTGTACGGGCTCCCTTCTACTACAAGTTACATTCGGCTCCCCTGATAACTTCCGTCGCGAGCATTTAACTTTCCACATTGCTCCGTTTCAAAGTGGCTATCAAGTACTGCTCGGACGCGAAGCTTTCGCTCGCTTTAATGCAATACCACACTACGCCTCCCTCACACTCAAGATGACCGGTCCACATGGCATCATTACAGTGCACGGAAATATCAAGCGATCTCTGCGCGCCGAAGAGAGTGAGGCTGCCTTGGCCGCCGCACACTAAAGGCGCCCGGACAAACAAAAGCATCCAATAGGTCGTCAAGACCTCAAATACAACTAATCAAGTCCGGCGCCGCTATTTATACAGAAATAAGTGGTCACACCCCTATTTGTCAATACAAGGGGCTCAACGCGCGCAGACAAGTGGCAATTTCTTATCATCTTGAATTATACATGGTTTCTTTAAAAACTATCCTTTTGCACGACAACTTTTTCACTTAACTTCCTCTCTTTTACAGACGATCATCGTGCTACACCCGTCCAGGATACGGCACAACGGAGACACAGGCGCAGACGTGCAGCAGGGACCCGCTCCAAGGATTCTTTTCAGATTAAGACCCTGCGTAAACCTTTTTTACTGTCTCTTGTTGATACATATCCACCGTTCAGAAGGATGCTGACGTCTTGGCATGTGGCCACGCCAGAACAATGCACGTACCTGGACACACGGGGCTTCTTACAAAGGCCACTATTTAGGCCCGGTTTATACCACAAAGACCGAATACCTTAGGGAGTGTTCGGCGTCGCGAGTTTGGCCCTATATGCATCAGCTCCGAATCATTGTCTTTTGTCAAATGTTGGGTTTGCCCGGCTCCTGTGTTTTGGTGCCTTACGTTCTGCCTTGCCGGCTAAGGTAGCACCAGGAGAACTACTGTGATTGTGCCCTGGTTCATCCGGACGAGCACCTCAGTAGAGAAAGCCGAAAACTGACTGTCATGATATAGCGTGAGACTGGTCAACCACTCGATGACCTGTGGGAATGTTAGAATTCCTCCACCTTAACGAAGGGCCGTTTCCCGGCCAGGCATGTACGCACCCCGAGATCGGGAGAGTGCGGAGCCACCAGGGGCTATCTAGTAGCCCCACCGTCAAACTCCTATGGCTAAGTGAAAGTGCTAAAGCATTATAGTCCGGTTGCCTCGCTCGCTCCGCTATCACCTCCTTAATAGGACCAAGACGTTGGGTTAAGTGTGAATGCGTGTTTTTGCGAGCACCTCCACATTATATGTGTGAGGGTTGAAGCCGACGGCTGCAATCTTTCAGGTTATACACATGTATACATAAATGGCCGCCCAGGAGGCATCATATTACTTTCAGGCAAAAGTATAAAAATGGCCTTATAAAAATCTATAAAAGCATTTCGCTTACAATGAGATTACATATCACTCAAACATAATATTTTTTGAGCACTGGGTCTCTATCAAACGGGCACCCTCAAAAACTTCTTCAAAGTAGTGCTCGGCAGCCTTTTGACCTATAGCCGAATCCCGCGCTGCGACATTGGTAGCATCCATCTCCGCCCAATATGCCTTAACACAGGCAAAGGCCATCCGTGCGCCCTCTATGCACGCCGACCTCCTCATCGCATTAATGCGCGGCACCACATCAAGGACCTGCTGCACCAAGCTGAAATAGCTGTTCGGTTTTGACCTTCCCGGCCATAGCTGATCCACAACAGACCTCATAGAGAGTCCGGAAAACCTATTTAGTTCGGCCCATTCGGCTAATTGGTTAGTCAATGAAAGTGGACGCTCAGGAGAATGGAATTGTCTCCAAAACAGCTGGTCTACTCCATGGTCCGTCTGACCCTGGAAGTACTTGGCCGCATCGGCAACGCTCGCTGCCAAATCCATATACACATCCTTCGAACTCCACAGCCGATCCAGAGGGACATATCATGGATCTCCGAATTTCCTCTGCAACATAAAGGATTTCCTAGCTACAATATCCCCGGCTTCCCGCAGCTCCTCCTTCTTTGCCCTCATAGCAGAGCAGAGATCCTTTTTCGTCGCAGCAGCCTTCTCAAGGTCCGATGCCTTCGCTTGGTTTTCCTTTTCAAGAACCCGGCAACGGTCGGCGGCGGCTTTTAATTATATAGCCATCTTGGCCATCTTGTCTTGGGTCTTGCCATGCGCAGCCTTCTTGGCTTGCAACTCTTCGGCCGCCTTCACAGCAGCCGCATTACCCAACCTCGCTTGTTCCTTGGCTCGGGCAAGTTCTGCCCGCAAGGCTTCAACAGTGGCAGCTCCATCTGTAGTCACAACATATTAAAGATACTGGCATCATGCTGCTCTTCCTATGTGGCATTTACTAGATATTCACACTTACCCTGTGCCTTGTCAAGCCTTTTGTTAACAAGCTCGATGTCGGCGTCTGTTGCATCCAACTGCCGCTCTAAATGGGCAAACTCGCTAGTCCGGCTAGCCACCGGAGCTTCCATCACCTGCACATAGAGGCAATATGGTTATTTCCTAGGAATATGATCCTCTATTCGTCGTCGTTTCCGACGACAACCGGAGTCTCAGGGGCTACTATCTACACAGGGCACACCTAGCAGGTGCAGGGTTATCATACATTCTTTTACGTACCTCAAAGCCTGTCAGTAGACTCATAAAAGCTTCATGCAATCCGCTTTCGGCGGATTATATTCTCTCCATCACCGTATTCATCATCACACGATGTTCATCTGAGATGGCCGCTCACCCCACCAACTCCCTCAGAACATCCGATCGCGCACTAGACGGTGCCGGACTCTTTTTTCTGCTCTCTTCGAGAGCCGGACACAGGGAGCTTCGGGGGTCAATGGGATTATCTTCTGGCCTCGCCGGACGTGGAGCGGAGAAATCCGGAGGAGGCGTTTCGCTCTCCATCATCTCTGGAAGAAGATCCCCCGAAGATGAGCTCATTTGAGAGGGGCTAAGGCCCGAACTGCAAAAATATATCCGGTGGTTATTTCCTCAAAAGAAAAAGATGGCATATCTGTACTATTAAAAGTATTTCGGGTCACTTACGACTCGAGGGAGAATTGACCCCCCTACGGACTTTGTGCGGCAACAGCGCCCCCCCAAGGTAGGACCCTCTATGGGAGACTTCTTCTCCCGTTTAGAAGCTTCGGCTTCCGAATCTCTGGACACAACCCTTTTCCTCTTCTGGTCGCCTTCCCTCATGGAGACACTCGCTCCCTCGGCTAGAATGGGCAGCGTTGGGGGCCCGTGTCCGTCCGCATTATCCTCCATAGTATCTTCCTTCAAGGGCTCCGGGCAAGGTGCGGTCAGGAGCATCTTTTCCAATACCGGATTTTCCAAACCCTCAGGGAGGGGGGACGAACACCGAATCAACTTCGCCTTTTTTAGCCAGTCCTCGTCAAAAAGTGAACTCTTAGAAATAACTTTGTAACGAAGTAGAGAGAGTATGTTCAGCCGGAAGATGCCTTACCTATTCGGCGGTGCGGTTACTACTCAGGCCCACGTCCTCGGTGATTTCCAGACACTCCACCTGAGGTTCAAAGAATGACTTGTACATCTCCTCGTGCGTCAGGCCGAGAAACTTCTGAACAGCACGCGGTCCCTTGGGATTGAACTCCCACAGGCGAAGAGGCCGGCGTTTGCAAGGCTGGATTTGACGAACAAGCATAACCTGTGTTACCGCAACCAAACTGAAATCTCCATTGAAGAGACCTCGAATGCGGCCTTGCAGTATAGGCACGTCCTTGACTGGACCCCAGCTCAGACCTCTGCTGATCCATGACATCAGCTGTGGTGGAGGGCCCGAGCGGAAAGCAGGGGGGCCGCCCACTTGGCACTTCTAGGAGCCGTGATGTAGAACCACTCCTGTTGCCACAATTCAGACACCTTTGGGATGGAACCTTTGGGCCACGGAGCTCCCGTCATCTTGTGTATTGAGGCACCTCCACACATTGCATGTTGCCCCTCGACCATCTTCGGCTTCACTTCAAAGGTCTTGAGCCATAGGCCAAAGTGAGGGGTAACCCGGAGGAAGGCCTCGCACACGACAATAAATGTCATGATGTGAAGAAAGGAGTCCGGAGCTAGATCATGAAAATCTAGCCCGTAGTAGAACATCAAACCCCTGATGAAAGGATCCAGGGGAAGGCCTAGACCTCAGAGGAAGTGGGAAACAAACACGACGTTCTCGTTGGGTTCGGGGGTGGGGACGGCCTACCCTCGGGGAGGCAGCCGATGCAAAATCTTGGCGGTCAGATATCTGGCCTCCCTCAACTTCTTGATGTCTTCTTCCGTGACGGAGGAAGGCATCCATCGGCCTTGAAGGTTAGATCCGGACATGACTGGATGTTCGGAGCACCTGACCTGAACTTCAGGCATTTGAGCTTAAGGTGGGGGAAGGATTCGATTGAGCATGGGAGGGAAAGATAAAAGCCTTGTCCCCTTTATAAAGAGGGTGAATATCAAGCGTCCTCTCCGTGTCCGTTTGGACTTGCCTATAATCTAGGAGTCCTAGAAGCGGTTGGTTTACCCACGCCTGTATTGATGAGAATCCCGGGATAAGGGGACACGATCACTGCTTTAACAAGACGTGCCAAGGAAACCGCCTCGCATAACGCGCTGAGGTGGGATAATGAAATGACTCGGATAAAGGCTTGGCCGTGGTGTGTCACGCTACGGAATATGTCAGCAGATTAGATTGGTGTAAATATTATTCTCTCTATGGCAATATGTGGAAACTTATTTTGCATAGCCGGACACTATATTTGTGTTCAAAATCTTCTACGAAGTATTTGGAGGAGGAACCCGCCTTGCAATGCCGAAGACAATCTGCGCGCCGGATTCGTTGTCATTGAAGCCTGGTTCAGGGGCTACTGAGGGAGTCCTGGGTTAGGAGGTGTTCGGATAGCCGGACTATACCTTCAGCCGGACTCCTGGACTAAGAAGATACAAGATTGAAGACTTCGTCCCGTGCCCGGAGGGACTTTTCTTGGCGTGGAAGGCAAGCTTGGCAATACAGATATGTAGATCTCCTACCATTGTAACTGACTCTATGTAACCCTAGCCCTATCTGGTGTCTATATAAACCGGAGGGTTTTAGTCCGTAGGACGACATAGACAACAATAATCATACCATAGGCTAGCTTCTAGGGTTTAGCCTCCTCGATCTCGTGGTAGATCTACTCTTGTACTACCCATATCATCAATATTAATCAAGCAGGACATAGGGTTTTACCTCCATCGAGAGGGCCCGAACCTGGGTAAAACTTCGTGTCCCTCGCCTCCTGTTACCATCCGGCCTAGACGCACAGTTCGGGACCCCCTATCCGAGATCCGCCGGTTTTGACACCGACAATCGGCCTCAACATCCTCTCCGTGGAGACCTTCGAGACACTCCAAGTGCCTTATGACCAGATCATGCCCACCAGGCCATTCTCTGGGGTGACCAACGGCTCCACCACTCCCTTGGGGCAGGTGCGCCTCCCTGTCACCTTCGGCAAGTGCGACAACTACCACACCAAGATGGTCGACTTCCATGTGGACCACATTGGCCTCCCGTACAACGCCATCCTGGGGTACCCCGCCCTTGCCAAGTTCATGGCGGCTACCCCACCATGGCTACAATGTCCTCAAGATGCCGGGGTGCAGCGGCGTCATCACTGTCGCCTGTGATGAGAAGGATGTGGTCTGCTCCCTTGAGCACACTTATCGGGCCACAGCGGCCGAGAACTCCGATGGTGCAGGGCGATCGGCGAGCTTCAGGAGGCGCGGGCCATGTGTGGCAAGCGTCGCCCCGCGCGCCCTACCGACTCAGCTTCTGCTCCCGACGCGGGCGGCGAGCTGCGAGTTTGCGTCAACATTCTAGTCCTTGATGACCCACAAGTATAGGGGATCTATCGTAGTCCTTTCGATAATTAAGAGTGATGAACCCAACGAGGAGCAGAAGGAAATGACAAGTGGTTTTCAGCAAGGTATTCTCTGCAAGCACTGAAATTATCGGTAATAGATAGTTTTGTGATAAGACAAATCGTAATGGGTGACAAGTAATCTAAGTGAACAAGGTGCAACAAGGTGGCTTAATCCTTTTTGTAGCAAAGGACAAGCCTGGATGAACTCTTATATAAAGCAAAGCACTCCCGAGGACACATGGGAATTGTTGTCAAGCTAGTTTTCATCATGCTCATATGATTTGCGTTCGTTGCTTTAATAATTTGATATGTGCGTGGACCGGTGCTTGGGTGCTGACCTTCCTTGGACAAACCTCCCACTTATGATTAACCCCTCTCACAAGCATTCGCAACAACGAAAGAAGTATTAAGGTAAACCTAACCATAGCATGAAACATATGGTTCCAAATCAGCCCCTTACGAAGCAACGCATAAACTAGGGTTTAAGCTTCTGTCACTCTAGCAACCCATCATCTACTTATGTAGCGAGCCGACCCGAATGGATCAAGTCTCTGTTCTTAAGTGTCATCCCTAGATCGGTATGCTGACACACACAATACTCGAGGATTTATAACAGAGGTAAATCACATGTATAAAGTAACGTAAATACTATTACCTCAATCTATATAGCGTAAGTAACAACAAAGTTGAGGATTCCCATCAACACCAACGACAAAGTTGAGTGTAGACATCGTTACCCTAATGTATCACTTACTCGTCGTGTGGCACCCTGGCTCAGAGAAACCGGAACGCCCCGTATTCCAGCCCAGAGATCGAGGAGAAGTCTTCTAGAATATGGCACTGCTTAGCATAGAACAAATCAGCTCTTTATTGCAATCTATTGGGGTACAAGGGGATTACATCGGCACAGCGATGCTACACCTGCCACGGTTGCTCTATGCAAGCAGCATAACAACATGACGCAGCGGAATGACTACTGACAGCGGAACAGCGACGAGGTGATGAACTCCATTCCGCAGGGATTCTGATTGGAATGCTTATCCTAGCGCGCAAACAAGGGATCCACGGCAAACAAGCAATCAAACCCGACATGACCTGCAAACTGGCATGACACGTCAGGTCAGTAAATTGAATGTACTTGCAAGCTCACAGCAACCAAAGCAATCAAGACAGACAACAACATGGCAATTACATGTTAACAAGGATTACATGATACTATCAGATCAATTATAGCATGAACAAGATGATACAGCTAGAACAATACGAGCATGGCATAAACATATGATAATACTAGCATGCAACATGATGATGCTATCATGCACCAAATTACTCTGTTCGGGTTACCTCGTAACCATCACCTGTATCACTTACCATCACGGATATCACACAATCATCTCAGGATCCAATCAAGCTTGGTATTAACAATACCATAGTAATCATTTATGACCACAAGGAGCTTGACCTTTACCCTTGACTCTCGCATGACATCACAAATATCCATCAAGTTGGTACTCACGATATCACGGTGATCCTCTCACGATCACATAAATATCAACCAACTTCTTTCATCATTGAACCAGGGTTGTTATTAAGAACATCATTATTATTACTTTTGACCCATAGTGTGACCGACACGAACTGGGCCCATATCCGTGGGCACGGCTATCGATAGATTGAACACAGACTCTGCAGAGGTAGCACATTGTACCCACACCATAGAACCCATGGCCTCGCACTCCCATTTGGGTGGACCAACATCGCTCCGACAAAACAGATCTACTGCCATGACACTCTCCCAGCCACTCCGACCAACACCCCCTTTGGGTTCAGTCCTGGGTGGCCCGTGCCTACCAAAGGTCTTACGACCACCGTCGTGGCAAAACAAAAACGGTCTCAAACGGGGACAAAAGCGTGCAAACAACTTGGGCACACAAGGCTTATGTCGTCCTACCAGGCCAAGGTAGAGCCCGTGCATAACCTTCCCTCGTTGGAGGCACCGGTGAGAGGCATGATAATAGACTGCTAGGGCCCTGCCCATACCCAAGGCAAATGTGGTTGCACTAGTCAGCTCGATATGGTGGCACCATGACTCAGCCAACAGGTGTTCAAGTTCAATTAAGTCCGGTTAAACTTGAATGCAATACGCTGAGTCATATGAAAATAACAGGATGCAACTACGATGCATGAACATGATATCAAAATAAGCATGGAGGTGCAACATAATCAACGAGCATAACAACAACATTTAATCATTTATCCAGATGAGCATGGCATACTGAGGAGCATGAATATCACAACTAGCACACTACTCATAGCATGACATGACACTAGCATCAACAATAAATACCATGCAATAACGATAAAACTACCATGCAAGTATTTAATCAACTCGATGTAAAGAAACATGCATAACGACGGTACTCGGAACAGACGATAGTCATGCACCGAAGACCATCACCAACATGTACTACTACCAAACATGGTCCAATATTAAAGTAGTACTAGCATGAAGAACATAATAACAGAGTGCAAGAAAACATAGCAAGACGGTAAACACTGATCCATAAGCATAACCAAAATACTTACAACCGTAGCAAAACAAACAAACAATTATTAAAGATTCAAGTTGAAAACCAATGCTTATACATGGCTATCATGCGAATGGTGGTTGTGGCTTGCCTGGGGATGGAGAAGGCTCCGGGAAGAAGTCCGGAATGACCGCGGGAGGAATCGCCGGAAACGGTTCTCCCACGGAGGGGCTGATTGGGCCAAGGGCAAAATGGTCATTTTTAGAATGTTGAAAAATAGTGAAAATGGTGGGAACAGAACGGACTCGACAAGACGAAGACGTGGGCGTTGGATTCACCTCGATCGAAGTTACGGATGAAAAGTTAGGAGGAGTTTTCTACTTGGGACCTATCTGCAAGAAAAATATTTTCAAACATGGCCTGGACAGAAAAACTGAAAGCATATTTGAGTGAATACGTTTCCTTTAAAGGAAAGCACACTTTCAGCCGCAGTTAACACAGAATACGCTTTCCGTATTCGAAAACATCTTCTAGGAACTGCGCTTCCACTTAACTGACGTGGAAGTGCCGGGGCCGGGCTTATCTCGTTGACGTGTGGGTCCCACGGGGCGGGGCCCGTCACTTGTCCACGCTGGCCAGGCAGGGTCAACGCGGGGCCGGCTCCGGGTCAATGACGTGTGGGGCCCGCGGCTGACTCTGTCTCCTCCCTCGTTCCTTCTTCTTCCTCCCGCGCTCGAGAGAGACAGAGGCGAGGCCGGCCGCCTCGACGGCGAGTCCCGGCGACTCCGGTCATCTCCCGCGGATCTCGGCACACCGGCGTGTTTGGGAAGAGGCGGCGCACCAGATGGCGTAGGGCACGACCATCGAGGAGCACTGAGGCGAGGGAAGTTTCGAGGACGGCGGATGGCGGCTACGGGTGACTATGGGTCTCGTGGCCAGAGGCCATCGGAGGGAGGGGCGATGGGCAGGGGATGCTCGCTGTGGTCCGAGTGGTCCTTAGGTGAGGTCAGGAGGGAGGGGGAGGGCTTGGTTGCCACGAATTTTGGGAGGGGCCAGAGGCGGTCATGGCGGCAATGGGATGAAAAGAGAGCTCCCCGAGCTTAGGTGAGGGTCTAGGGAGGGCTTTGGGAGTGAGGGAGGAGTGCTGGTGTGCTCGGGAGGGGTCGGGCTGGCTTAAATAGCCGTGGCAAGGTGGTTCGATGAGCACGACCGCGGTGACGCGTGTGCCGTCGCACTGGTGCGAGCAGAGGCACGGGGAGGGCTCGGGAAGGCGACAAGCAGCAGCGTGTCACGGAGATGAGGCAGAGCTCGGGGACTAGGAGGAAGAAGCCACGGCGCCATTAATGCCTTGTCGGCACTGTGCGTCCGTGGGCGAACGGTGACGAGCACTAGCGAGGAGGCTTCGGGAGGGGGAGATAGGTCCAGGGGGATGGCGACGACGCGTGCTAGCTGTTAGACACACTCACGTGCGCGAAGACAACGAGAGGAGGAGGGGCACGAAGCAAACGACACTCAACTCACGTCCATTGCTGCCAGAGCATGTGCAAACGATGCGGTCACCAGTGTGACCGGCAAGGATGGGACGCAAGAGGCAGGGCAACGTTGTCTAGTGTTTAGTACTTACATACTAGAGGCCGAGGGAGGTGATGGATCAAGTAGAAGTGCCAAGGAGAGATGTGAGTGATCGCCTGAAGTTTGTTGTATCAGATTTGGACAAATACTGCTGATCAACAGGAAAGGGCTTGGAGCCAAATGGGTTGTCTGGTGTTTTTAGGATATGAAGTACTACGATTCTGGAAATTTTGAGGGGAAATGGATCACAAAACAACAGGGTTGTTTTGTAACCTCAGATTAGGTCCAGAAACTTGATCATGATGATGCTCTCACATGGAGTACCCACTTGATCTGAAATTTGGCAAGGAATTATGATTTGGACATATAGAGATTCTGTGAAAATTTCATACCAATTGGATTCACCAAAATGGTACTTCCTTCACAACTATTCTCTCTATCCAGAAACTTGCAAAAATTCTAGAGGAAAATTTGCTAGATGGAATATGCCCAAATTGGGTAGAAATAGCTTATATGGATAATAGAAGGCCTAGGAAAATTTTCAGACATAATGGAGCAAGATAAAATATACTTGCTTCACTAACTGGAAATTTGGGCAGAAACAAAGATTTGAAGTTGTGATCACATGGAGGCATTACATGAGCTCAAATCTTGTGGAGAGATTTTATTTGATGATATGAAAGACCATGCAAAAATTCAACTCAATTGGATTAACCTAGCTAGTACTTCCTTCACAACCAATTCCCTCAGACAGGAACTTTGGAAAATTGCTCAGGAATATTTACTAGGCAAGTTAAGTTGAAATTTGTCATGAGGCAATTATTTGGACATGAAAAGGTGTCCAAGAAGTTTGGAGTAAATTGGGCAAAGATAAATGGCACTTGCTTCACAATCTGCCTTTTAGGACAAAATAGGAAAAGAATTATTTTAGGATGATGGGAAACATGTCCAACGAAATATTTTGCCATATTTGAGAAAGATATGACCCAAAAAATTTATGAGAATTATTTGGCAATTTTAGGGGTGATGGAGATATAGGTTGCTTCACAACCTAGGGCAATTAGGGTTATTCCTTTAATAGAAAAGGAATATTCCCAGTAAAAAGAATATTGGGATTTGGGCTAGGATGAAAATGGAAAGGTCTAGGGAAGTATTTGGGTATGACAGGCCTCTCTGGAAGCAAAGAAGAGTTCATATTCTTCAGTTTCCAGACCACATAGCCACGAAAAAAGAGCTCAAGCAGAAATCTCAGAAAAACAAAAGAAAAAGAAAGGGCCAAAAATCAGGCTGTGACAAACCTTCCCCCGTTAAAGAAATCTCGTCCTCGAGATTTGGTTGCTCAAGGAACAAGTATGAATATACTGACTTAAGGAAACCGTTTCCAATTTGGGTATCCTTTTTCCTCATATATTGTTCCCATTAAATTCTTCATCTGACTGGCTCGGGGGCGGTTTGCTTTACTATATCCATATCCTGGCAGATCTTACTTCCCATTTTCCTGCTTATACTGGCTCCAATTCTGTTCATATCCGCTGACTTATCTGAGATTGCCATGACTAAAATATATGTCTATCTCACAAATCCGAGGGTGATTTCCGATTGCTGTATTTGTACTGACAACTATCCATGAACTGGTGATCAGATTTTTCCTGATGCATACCCAAGCTCTGGCTCCTTGCATTGGGTTTCTCCGCTAAATGCAGGTTTTTCGGGTTCCAAATAGAGAGTTGATGCATAACCACTTTCCTGATAGATTCTGACTTATCGCAGGAATTTCTGAATCATGCTGACTAGCTCCACTGTCTTGAGTACCAGATCTGTACCAAATATTTGATTGTCGCGTGTCGTGGCCAACATAAGGGGTATGACCTTATACGATAATATCCTTATCCTTGGCTAACGTTGGTTCAAAATTGAGTAGACCCCTTAGGTGAATATCCATGGCGGTTGATCCTGACTCAGACTGTCCGGGGTATCTGCACCATGTGAATCATGCAACAATTATCAATCTGGCTCCTTCATTACTGTTTTCCTTGCCTGGATCCTTGGGTGAAGGAGCGGGGTCATATTGCTTCTTCGTGTGACCATAGGTTCTGTCGGTTGCAATATTCTGGCAGGCATACTTTTATCCTCATCTCCTGACATGGTAGCATCATTCCCATTGCAGGTTCATCGCCTCTCAAGTTTTAACTGTAGGAAAATGATCATCTGAACCCTTGCAAGAAATCGGCAAATAAATCAGTAGCCACCAAAACGGTCTTTACAAGTCAGATCTGGGACATTACTGAAGTAACTCAACCATGGCTCAAGACGGCTGAAAAGCAGCTCAGAGCATGAGACCGGGTCGATAAGAAGAAAGTGGCACCTCCCTAAAATAGCCAAAAGTAGCTATAGGGCTACTGTCATAAAAATAAAGTCAACGGCTGTATGAGACGGCCAAAAAGCAGCTCAGAACTCATGACAATCATTGAAGAGAGAAATAAAAATCGGCATCCACCCCATATGGCCAAAAACAACTCAGAACACAGGCGTGGTGCCGTTCCAAGAGAAAAGAAGACAAGGGTTCATCAGGATCATATTGCAGGTTCACCGGTACTTGTACAGAGCTCAGTGTTGTCATCAATCCTCATGGTCCTTTGTCACACTGATGTGTATATTTGGCTTCCTTCACATATATCTGAGATTCTGATTCCCGAGGCAGACTTGTGTTCTGACTGATTCTTGATTCTGGCCAACTTTTGCGGATCTGATTCTGTCATCTGCTGTCAGTTCACAATGTACTATCGTGCATCAGTGTCGTACTGAGGACGGTTGGATGGCATATGCTAGAAACCATCGAGAGTATCTTGCTGAGGAAGACTGGGTTTCGAGCTGCAGAAGCTTCTCATTGTGAGGTGCAGACTGATTACCATATATATCCACCATCTTAATATTTCTGCTGTTTATTTCTTGCATGAAACCGGATTTGCTGGACCATCCTCCTTTCTGAATATGTGGCACATCCGTGCTTTCTTCTAGGCATATCATGTTTCCAAATCATCCTCCGAAGAATCAAACCTTGTATCTGAACCATACCTTTGACTGAAATTGCACTGTTGGTCTTGCACATAACTTATCTTCTTGCTGATCTGATCATTTCTGTCATGAAGAGTGCACATTAAGGCAAACTTGATTATCTGTACTGTTGTAAGGAGTGCACACTAATGTAAACATGATACTGACTGTCCATGCAGGATTCCTTTTTCCATTTAGACGAGATATTCCAAATTTCGCTGCAGTTTGCTGATAACTTCATTCCATTTATCTGAGCTTCCAAACCTTTGAACTCCTTGTTGATTCTTCAGGTCCGGTGTCGGTTGATGAGCAACTTCAATGAGGGGAAAGTAATGCCACACCGAAGGCCCAAAGAAAGAAACAAAATAAATGACGAAAACAAAAACACACAAACATACTAATAATATAAATAATCAAGGAACATCACATATTACTGCTACTCACAACAATAATATGCATGCATACCTAAGCACACAAATCTAGCGGAAACTCCAGTATTGCGGTCTATTATGCTGTGATGGTGTGCATGAAAGTGAATTCACGTGTGGAAGGAGTTGGCATAACCAAGACTACACCAAACGCTGGCTCAACACTGGCTGGATCTGGATAGATACGGAGGCGAGGACGAACTTGGTGATCATGTAGCGAGGCACACGGGCACGACTACCTCATCATCAAGCGTACGAAGGGAATCGTACCCGTCCAAAGAATGAAATGACAAGGCAAGATAATAAGGGAACAATTTCATTAAATAGAGTGATGAGATCAAATCAATAATTCAAGTACCAGATACTCAAGATGTCCATAACCAGGGACACGGCTAATCATGATTAGTTTGTACACTCTGCAGTGGTTTGCGCACTTTTCCCCACAAGACTCGACCTCCTCCGTTGAATTTCTTGCACTACATGATGTTTGAGAAATGGATGACCGAGACACAGTCTTTCCGAAGAGGTCCCCTTAACCGATAGATAGGCTGGTACACCTACAATCCCCTACATCTCCTAGCCTATCATGGAAGGATTCCCACAACTTACTCAACTATGCCAGAGCCCATATTGGCATGTGGCTACACACGGAAGTTTCTAGCATGAATAATATTATGATCCCTTCGAGCCTGGGTGGCAATGATCACACGGATACCCCGGGATCTCCTTGGAATTCCCCAGGTGCCCACAAACCAATCCACCCAGATGTGTATTAAAGTAGCCACCTTAAGTTAAACCTTAGTTAACAATAACTCGCACATCTTTCATGAATGCACTCAAACCAAACCGCGTCTACGAGCATAGCATACTAGTATAATCACAACATAGTAAATACCCAGGGTTTTAATATAGGAAAATAGGTACTACCTCATTAACTACTTCCCAATACCCACATGTTAATCAAATCCTACTCATGCAATGTTTGAGGGTTGGAACTAATGTATAAAAACTAGGTATAAAGGGATATGATCAAAATGTGAACTTGCCTTGTACTGTTGATGAAGATGATTCGCACTCATAACTCCTGATAGTTCTACTCGTCACACTCTGTTCAATCTATTGTGAGCAAGCAATTGCACACATAAGCACCCATGCAAAAGAGTCGAAGAAAAAAATCTCAGAAAACTTCGAAAACAAGCAATTAACTCTTGTGAACAGAAAACAATTTCTAACAGATTAGGTGGATTTGGTCTTACCGGAAAGATTAGGTCAAGAGCTTCGATTTGCAAAAAGGATCAACCCAATCAGAGTTACGAAACTCAAGTTATAATCAAAAGAAGTTTGTATATGAATCTGAACAAATTTCAAATTTCAAAATTTCAAAATTTTGATGTGACAGGTTCACTGGATAGGTGAAAAGAAGACGAAACTATTGGCGCTGGTTTCATCTAAATTGGATGAACGAGTAAAAAGTTATGGCTATTTGAAAAATCAAGGCCAAGCTATTTTACGAAAGAAAAATAGCTACGGCTAAAAGAATTATAGGTCTAATGTATAAATACAGAGACTAATTGATAATCTAATTTAATCTAATTGTTCTACCGTACTAGTCTAGAAATAATAAACTATGAGAGTATGAAAAGAAAAAAACGAAGAAAGATACCTTTATAAGGTAGAGATAATACGATTTCGGAGAGAGGAGACAACCTCCAGAAGTCCCATCGGAGAGAAGAAAAAATATATTTTTTAATGAATCTAGTCAAACCAAAATATTGATTTAACCTGAATCGGATGATTTTTTGAGACTCTATAAGTCTATATTTATAGATAGAAAAGAGGCTTAGGAGTCAAAGGCTAGTCAATGTGGGACTAAACGTAGACGTAAAAATAGAAAAGGAGAAAAACGCACGGGCCAAAGTGTTCGGCCGGCCGGCACGCGCGCTGCAGTTTTTTTTTGAACTTTTTTTAAGAGAAAGAAATATTTCTGAAAATAGTATTTTTTTCCAAGCATAACCGGAAAATAAATAAAAATAGTTATGGGCCGGTCTGCTGACTATGTTGCGCCCTTGGGCGACGGATAGTTATAGGCCACACACGCAATTTGTTTTTTAAAATAGAAATAGAAAAGGAAAAACTGAATAAAGAAAGAAAAAATAAAATTTTATATAGGCATATTATATATCAAAATTTTCAGAAAAAGATTTTCTACAACATGAACATTTTTCTAGCATCAAATAAAATCCCAATAATTTAGATAAAGCAAACAGTGCGACTATTACACTAAAACCTCATAAAAATCATTTTAAAAATACCAAAATAATTTCAAATTTATTCCTCTCCATTTTTCTACTGGGAATCATTTTACCCTAATTTCCATATATTTTGTTTTTGGAGAAAAGTAATTTGAATAAAAACCAAATAACTCCAAATTAAAAATAACTTCAAAAGACTTTCAATTTGATTCTTTTAAACTTCGAACTCATATTTCATATGTTTTGAAGAAGTCATTTTATCTTCTCTCATGAAAATCATTGAGTTGCTTAAAGTTTCTGAATTTGAAATAGTTCCAAATGGAATTCAAATCTTTTCAGAACCCTTTTCATTTATTTAAATGGAATAAGTCATGTCATCTTCTCTCTAGGGTTTTGTGATGAAATGAATTTGAATTCATGGAGATCATAAATGCGAGGTGAAAGTTTGGGAAAGTCCTTTTATTCCCTCTCATTTAACTTTCAAAAAGTTTCAAATTTCACTCAATTTCACACAAGCAACCACACCACAATCAAACAATCAATCGAAACTATTTATTTAATACAACATTCCAAAATTTAGAATTTTGGGATGTTACAAACCTACCACCCTTAAGATGAATCTCGCCCTCGAGAGTCGGAGAGGCTAGCAAGAAATAGGTTAGGTTCGGGGTCTTCTCAAGATCCATCGATCGTCACAGGGGGTCTGGGGTGCTACCACCCTTAGGAACATGGTTACAGTTCCATCGAATCTCATATACTCCATCCTTATTGATGACAGGGTCGATCTTCTCAGATTTTCAGGATAATTCCTTCTCTGGCTCTTCCGGTAGTTGCATAATCTTTTTCCTCAGTTCATGTGTCCATTTCATCTTGGTACGATACTTCTGTGACTGGGCCTTCTTATCTGACGGCTCTGGCACCAATACTAAACAACTATCGATATCTCATGGTGGTCATCAATTTGTGGTTTCTCCTGCGGGAAATGGGTCTGGGTTGAACCTCACCGTATAACCTACGATTGGCAACAGCTGCCTTGTACAAGGAGAAAAATTGTAATACCATTCTAAGGTTTAAACAAGGTTTTGATATCGTCGTCTCTCTAATATGGGTAAGTCACTCAGATTTACGATCCCATATAGCAAGGCGAATAATAAGAGTAAGTCGGTATGATGATCAATCCATCCCGCACCCAAATCATTACCTTGTATATGGTTTAGCGAATCTCACATTCTAACACTCGGTCATCCTCACAAGCATTGCAGAATTTCTATTGTCGACGAACCAAGTTCGGATAAATCCATGGATTCTAGAAGCCAAACAAACATCTATCGTTCCTTCATAACTCTCAGTTTTTTGCGTTACTCCTATAAGATCGTCTGTTGGTAAAGTCGTAACTTATTCCATGGCTTTTCTTTAGCAAGAGTGTGCTTGCTTCTTGGCAGGTCCTGGGCCTATGGGTTATGGCCCATCTCATCACTTGTAAACCATGAACTCATCCTCGGGGGCAGCTGATCATTATTCCAACATCCAGCTTCCTGACATTCTTAAATCCAACCAATTGTACTATCTCCCTTCCTTCTATTGGTACCAAGCTAAGACGTGATTACCCAGACTCATCATGGGGTTACAATTGTTGGGGAACATAGTAATTTCAAAAATTTCCTATGCGCACGCAAGATCATGGTGATGCATAGCAACAAGAGCGGAGAGTTTCATCCACGAATCCACGTACACCGTAAGCGGAAGCGTTATGAGAACGCGGTTGATGTAGTCGTACGTCTTCACGATCCGACCGATCCAAGTACCGAACGTATGGCACCTCCGAGTTCAGCACACGTTCAGCTCGATGACGTCCCATGAACTCCGATCCAGCAAAGATTTACGGGAGAGTTCCGTCAGCACGACGGCGTGATGACGGTGATGATGTTGCTACCGATGCAGGGCTTCGCCTAAGCACCGCTACGATATGATCGAGGTGGATCATGGTGGAGGGGGGCACCGCACACGGCTTGGAACAATCAACTTGTGTGTCCTAGGGTGCCCCCTTGCCCACGTATATAAAGGAGGGAGGAGGAGGAGGCCGGCCCTAGAGGGGCGCGCCAAGTGTGGGGAGTCCTACTAGGACTCCCAAGTCCTAGTAGGATTCCCCTTTTCCTTTCCGAAGTAGGAGAGAAGAAAGAGGGAAAGAGAGAGGGAGTAGGAAAGGGCAAGGGGGGTGGGCGCCGCCCCCTTTCCCCTAGTCCAATTCGGACCAATGGGGGGGCTCCTTCCCTATGGCATGCCTCCTCTATTCCCGTATGGCCCAATACTTCTCCCAGCGAATTCCCGTAACTCTCCGGTACTCCGTAAAATACCTGAATCACTCAGAACTTTTCTGATGTCCGAATATAGCATTCCAATATATCGATCTTTACGTCTCGACCATTTCGAGACTCCTCGTCATGTCCCCGATCTCACCCGGGACTCCGAATAAACTTCGGTCATCAAATCACATAACTCATAATACAAATCGTCACAGAACGTTAAGCGTGCAGACCCTACGGGTTCGAGAACTATGTAGATATGACCGAGACACATCTCCGGTCAATAACCAATAGCGAAACCTGGATGCTCATATTGGATCCTACATATTCTATGAAGATCTTTATCGGTCAAACCGCATAACAACATACGTTGTTCCCTTTGTCATGGGTATTTTACTTGCCCAAGATTCGATCGTCGGTATCTCAATACCTAGTTCAATCTCATTACTGGCAAGTCTCTTTACTCGTTCCGTAATGCAACATCCCGTAACTAACTCATTAGTCACACTGCTTGCAAGGCTTATAGTGATGTGCATTACCGAGAGGGCCCAGAGATACCTCTCCGGAGTGACAAATCCTAATCTCGATCTATGTCAACTCAACAAACACCATCGGACACATGTGTAGAGCACCTTTATAATCACCCAGTTACGTTGTGACGCTTGGTAGCACACAAAGTGTTCCTTCGGTATTCGGGAGTTGCATGATCTTGTAGTCATAGGAACATGTATAGTTATGGAGAAAGCAATAGAAACAAACTAAACAATCATCGTGCTAAGCTAATGGATGGGTCAAGTCAATCACATCATTCTCTAATGAGGTGACCCCGTCAATCAAATAACAACTCATGTCTATGGTTAGAAAACATAGCCATCATTGATTCAACGAGCTAGTCAAGTAGAGGCAAACTAGTGACACTCTGTTTGTCTACATATTCACACATGTACTAAGTTTCTAGTTAATACAATTCTAGCATGAATAATAAACATTTATCATGATATAAGGAAATATAAATAACAAGTTTATTATTGCCTCTAGGGCATATTTCCTTCAGTCTCTCACTTGCACTAGAGTCAATAATCTAGTTCACATCATCATGTGATTTAACACCAATAGTTCACATCTTTATGTGATTATTTCACATCTCCATGTAACTAACACCCAAAGGGTTTACTAGAGTCAATAATCTAGTTCACATCGCTATGTGATTAACACCCAAAGAGTGATCATGCTTTGCTTGTGAGAGAAATTTAGTAAACGGGTCTGCCACATTCAGAGCCGTATGTATTTTGCAAATTTTTCTATGTCTACAATGCTTTGCACGGAGCTACTCTAGCTAATTGCTCCCACTTTCAATATGTATCTAGATCGAGACTTAGAGTCATCTAGATCGGTGTTAAAGCTTGCATCGATGTAACTCTTTACGACGAACTCTTTGTCACCTCCATAACCGAGAAACATTTCCTTATTCCACTAAGGATATTTTTGACCACTCTCCAGTGATCCACTCCTGGATCACTATTGTACCCTCTTGCCAAACTTATGGCGAGGTACACAATAGGTCTGGTACACACCATGGCATACTTTCTAGAACATATGACTGAGGCATAGGGAATAACTTCTCATTCTCTTTCTATTTTTTGCCGTGGTCATGTTTTTGAGTCTTTACTCAACTTCACACCTTGCAACACAGGCAAGAACTCCTTCTTTGGCTGTTCCATTTTGAACTACTTCAAAATCTTGTCAAGGTATGTACCCTTTGAAAATATGTCAAGCGTCTTGATCTATCTCTATAGATCTTGATGCTCAATATGTAAGTAGCTTCACCGAGGTCTTTCTTTGAAAAACTCCTTTCAAACATTCCTTTATGCTCTCTAGAAAATTCTACATTATTTTCGATCAACAATATGTCATTCACATATACTTATCAGAAATGTTGTAGTGCTCCCACTCACTTTCTTGTAAATACATGCTTCATCACAAATCTGTATAAAACCATATGATTTGATCACTTTATCAAAGCATATATTCCAACTCCGAGATGCTTGCACTAGTCCATAGATGGATCGCTGGAGCTTGATCACTTTGTTAGCACCTTTAGGATCGACAAAACCTTCTGGTTGCATCATATACAACTCTTCTTTAAGAATTCCATTAAGAAATGCAGTTTTGACATCCATTTGCCAGATTTCATAAAATGCGGCAACTGCTAACATGATACGGACAAAATTTTAAGCATCGATACGAGTGATAAACTCTCATCGTAGTCAACACCTTGAACTTGTCGAAAACATTTTTGCGAAAATTCGAGCTTTGTAGATAGTAAGACTACTATCAGTGTCCGTCTTCCTCTTGAAGATCCATTTATTCTCAATGACTCACCGATCATAGGGCAGGTCAATCAAAGTCCATACTTTGTTCTCATACATGGATCCCATCTCAGATTTCATGGCCTCAAGCCATTTTGTAGAATCTGGGCTCATAATCGCTTCCTCATAGTTCGTAGGTTCGTCATGGTCAAGTAACATGACTTCCAGAATAGGATTGTCGTACCACTCTGGCGCAGATCTTACTCTGGTTGACCTACGAGGTTCTATAGTAACTTGATCAGAAGTTTCATGATCATCATCATTAGCTTCCTCACTTACTGTTGTAGGAAT